>NW_025379085.1:0-8599 GCF_016433145.1 Gracilinanus agilis
GAGAGAGAGAGAGAGAGAGAGAGAGAGAGAGAGAGAGAGAGAGAGGTGGATTGAGAGCCAGGCTTAGAGAGGGAAGGTCCTAGGTTCAAATCTGGCCTCAGATACGTTCTAGCTGTGTAACCCTGGGCAAGTTACTTAATCCCCATTGCCTAGCCCTTGCTGCTCTTCTGCCTTGGAACCAATACACAGTAGTGATTCTAAGATGGAAGGTAAGGGCTTAAAAAAAATGAATATGAGAGACAAAGGAAAGGGGAAGAGGGAAACGATGAATCATCAGCTCTAGTCTCAGGAGACCAAATGGTTTCAGCCACTCAATCCTATACTATTTCTCTCACGCGTACCCCAGTCACAGCATTCCAACATTTGTTCTTCAGTCTCCCAAACTGGAGCTCGCTGCCTCTGGGTCCTGTGTCATTGCCCACTCTGCTGTCATTGGGGTTCAACTTGCTTCCAGGCCCCCTGGCTGCTGCCCATTCCACTGCCTCTTGGGCCACCCTCTGCCCCTCTGCTAGGGCCTAGTAAGTTCCCATAGTAGCTGTAGGACTTACGAACTACTATGAGAAACTTTATTTCCACACTGAGGTGAGGGCACTGCCACCATTCTATTTCAGATACTAGCAATACTGTCACATCACTTGGTTGCTGCCCACTGCCAGTGCCAGGATATCACTGCCCTCCTGGCTAGTCTACCATGATGATGAGTTCAGGAACAGTCAGGCAACTCCAAGGGTTTCTGGTTGAGAGAAACAGTAGTTCTTAATTCCCTGACCTGGATTGTCCCTATCAGAATTGCTTACCTAGTAAAATCGAATGTAATGGACTTCTGTACTGGCAGCAATGCAATGACCCAGGACAATTCTGAGGGATTTATTGAAAGGAATGCTACGAACATTCAGAGGAAGAACTACAGGAGTGGAAACACAGAAGAAAAACAACTGCTTGAACACTTGGGTTGAGGAGGACATGATTGGGAATGTAGAATCGAAACTACCACTCCAATGCAACTATCAATAATATGGAAATGTCTTGACTGATCACACATGTTAAAACCAGTAGAAATGCGCATTGGATATGGGGGGCTGGTAAAGGGGAAAGTAAAAACATGAATCATGTAACCATGGAAATTTTTTTCTAAAAAAATAAAACATTTAAATCACCAATAAATAAATAAATCTAGTCTCATCCAACTGTGTGACCCTGGGCAAGTCACTTGTTCCCCATTGCCTGGCCCTTGCCACTCTTCTGCCTTGGAACCAATACATAGTGTTGATTCTAAGGCAGATGAGGGTTTTTAAATAAATAAAAATAAATTAATCTAGTCTCAAACACTTACTAGTTGTACAATCTTAGAAAAGTCACTTGATCTCTCTTTACTTCAGTTTCCTCAACTGTGAAATGGGAATACTAATAGCAACTATGTTCCAGGGTTGTTATGAGAATCCAGTGTGCTATATGAATGCTAGCTTTCTTATTATTATGTAGAAATGCCATTTTTATTATATGGGCATAGCCTACTCATGAGGAATAAATATTTTTCCAGTTGTTCATTAAAAAAAAAGAATTGCTTACCTAGGGTCAGAAGAAGAGGTATGTAGTAAAAGGGGCAGCCAGAGAATCTTTTAGGCCCGTAGAGATGTTCTAGCTGTCATGTGCAGAGATACCTGGAAAGACATGTACAATCTGGCTCAGAGTAAAGTAAGTAGAGCTAAGAGAACACTCTAACCAAAGACTACCAAAACAAACTTTAAGAAAAAATCACTGAAAAGAAATTAATCTCTGAATAATGGGGGGAAATAGTTCTGTAGAAGAGATAAGGAAATATACCTTCTCCCCTAGGACAAAGAGCTGGGAGACTACTAGGACAAAATATTATCTTAATGGTCAGACAGCTGAATGTCTTTGCATAATTGCTTTTCATTGTTACAAGGAAAGGTTTGGTTTAGAGAAGGAAGTGATAAAGATTGTAATATAAAGAATGATTACTATAACATTAAATATTACCCAGACCACCCACACTCTGGAAATGCAAACATTTGTATAATGTATAATTTGTATAATGCAAACATTATACAAATACAGCTTAAGAGGAGCAAAACATTAGTAAGGACTCAGAAAGACAGTGTTCCTTAGTTTCCCCTGGCTTTTCAAAGTGCTACAAGGGTGTTGAAATGATCTGAAAGGAGAAGTGGCTAAGGGATCTAGAAGATTAATTTTTAAACATGATACTTTTACTAAGTCATGGTATGTAATAGTTATGGAATACTATTGTGCTATAAGAAATGACAAGCAAGATGATTTCAGAAAATCGGGAAAGACTTACCTAAACTGATGCAAAATGAAGTAAATAAAACCAGAACATCGTATACAGGGACAGCAATGTTTCTGGATGAACACTTGTGAATGACCTAGTTATTCTCAGTAATACAGCAATGATCCTCATGATGAAAAATGTCATCTGCTCTCTGAGAAAGAGTCTGAATGCAGACTAAAACATATTTCATTTTCTTTCCTTTTCTTTTATTTTCCATTTGAGAACTCTTCCACAAAACAACCAATATGGAAAAATATTTTTACAAGTTTACATATGTCAAATCACTATCAGATTGCTTACCCTCTCAGGATGGGAGGGGAGGGCAGGAAGGGAGGGAGACAAGGTCAGAAAAAGGGAGAGAATTTGGAACTCCAAACATTTTTTTAATGAATGTTATAAATTAATATGTGTAACAGGAGAAATTTTTTTTTAATTTTAAAACTTCATAATTTTGCTAACAGCTTCCTCTAGCTAGGGGTGAGGGTAGGAATAGGGAAGAGCAGACAATGACGTATTGATGTGAGCTACAGCATAACTGTAGGCTCAATGATCTGGAACATCTTTAGTTGGTTTGCTTATTCAGTAAAAATCTATTGACTTCCTTTCATTATATAGCACATTATTTGTGATCAGTCACCATTATGGCAAAAGTCCCACCATTGTTAGCTCTGGCCAAGCAACTAACTGCACTTGAATATAAATGTCACTTAATGCACAGGGCTGTCAGCCTGATAGCCCTCAGTTCTATTGTTTCCTACCTCAAAGGGCAACAGCTAACTAGGAGACATTGTGGTTTTAAGGTATACTGCTGAATGATAGTATCAAACTGTGAAGATAGGGTGTGGCTGAAGCCAGAACCAAGAGTTCTGGGCCAGATTCTATGGACTAGAACACACTTTCCTACCAATGATACCATCCCCAGTAATAATAATAATACTAATACTAATAATAGCAGATGGAATTTTCACAGTATATATATGTAATATGATCTATTATATATCTATCATAACATCATATCATAATAAATAATATAATATAATGGGAGGTCCTGGGTTCAAATTGGATATTGGATAGAGTGCCAGGTCTGGAGTCAAAAAACGCATCTTCGTGAGTTCAAAACTGGAGCCAGATACTTCCTAGCTGTGTGATCCTGGGCAAGTCCCTAAACTTATTTGCCTCCATTTCCATATCTGCAAAACTAGCTAGAGAAGAAAATGGCAAATCACTCCAGTGTCTTTGCCAAGAAAACACCAAATGGGATCAAAAAGAATTGAACACGAACACAATATATTATAATAGTATCGTTCATACAGATTTTTCAAGTTTGCAAGATACT
The DNA here is from genome assembly GCF_016433145.1 of Gracilinanus agilis. Lineage (NCBI taxonomy): Eukaryota > Metazoa > Chordata > Mammalia > Didelphimorphia > Didelphidae > Gracilinanus > Gracilinanus agilis. The sequence goes on from NW_025379085.1 coordinate 3,648, forward strand.
TTATCTCATTTGATCCTCATGACAGTCCTGTTAGAAAAGTACTCAGGGGGAAATTTATATTCTTGAGTGCATATATTAACAAATTAAGGAGGGCAGAGATTAGTGAGTTGGGCATGCAACTTAAAAAATTAGAAAGCAAGCAAATTAAAAATCCCCAGATGAAAACTAAATTAGAAATACTAAAAATCAAGGGAGAAATTAATAAAATCAAAAGTAAAAGAACTATTGAATTAATAATTAAGACTAGAAGCTGGTATTTTGAAAAAACAGATAAAATAGACAAGGTACTGGTCAATCTAATAAAAAAAAGGAAAGAAGAAAACCAAATTGACAGTATCAAAGATGAAAAGGGAGACCTCACCTTTAATAAAGGGGAAATAAAGGCAATCATTAAAAACTATTTTGCCCAGTTATGTGGCAATAAATGTAACAATCTAGGAGATATGGATGAATATTTACAAAAATATAAACTGCCTAGATTAACAGCAGAAGAAATTGAATACCTAAATAATCCCATATCAGAAAAAGAAATTGAACAAGCCATCAAAGAACTCCCTAAGAAAAAATGCCCAGGGCCTGATGGATTCACAAGTGAATTCTATCAGACATTCAAAGAGCAACTAATCCCAATACTATACAAATTATTTGATATGATAAGCAAAGAAGGAGTCCTACCAAATTCCTATTATGACACAAATATGGTACTGATTCCAAAGACAGGTAGATCAAAAACAGAGAAAGGAAACGACAGACCAATCTCCCTAATGAACATAGATGCAAAAATCTTAAATAGTATACTAGCAAAGAGACTCCAGCAAGTAATCAAGAAGATCATCCACCATGATCAGATGGGATTTATACCAGGAATGCAAGGATGGTTCAACATTAAGAAAACTATCCACATAATTGACCATATCAACAAGCTAACAAAGAAAAATCACATGATTATCTCAATAGATGCTGAAAAAGCCTTTGACAAAATATAGCACCCATTCCTACTGAAAATCCTGGAAAGTATAGGAATAGAAGGACCTTTCCTAAAAATAATAAACAGTATATACCTAAAACCATCAACAAGCATCATATGCAATGGGGATGAATTAGAAGCTTTCCCCATGAAATCAGGAGTGAAACAAGGATGCCCATTATCACCTTTATTATTCAACATAGTACTAGAAACACTAGCAATAGCAATTAGAGAAGAAAAAGAAATTGAAGGTATGAAAATAGGCAAGGAGGAGACTAAGCTATCACTCTTTGCAGATGATATGATGGTCTACTTAAAAAATCCTAGAGAATCAACTAAGAAGCTTGTAGAAATAATCAACAACTTTAGCAAAGTTGCAGGATACAAAATGAATGCACATAAATCATCAGCATTTCTATACATTTCCAACACATTAGAGCAGCAAGAGGTAGAAAGAGAAACACCATTTAAAATCACCCAAGACAATATAAAATACTTGGGAATCTATCTAACAAAACAAACAGCATTTATACGAGAACTACAAAACACTTTCCAAACAAATAAAAATGGACTTCAACAATTGGAAAGCCATTAATTGTTCATGGGTAGGACAAGCTAACATAATAAAAATGAACATTCTACCCAAATTAATTTACCTTTTTAGTGTCATACCTATCAAACTACCAAAAAACTTCTTTACTGAATTAGGAAAAACTATAACAAATTTCATTTGGAATAACAAAAGATCAAGAATATCAAGGGAAATAATGAAAAAAATGTGAAGGAAGGGGGCCTAGCAGTACCAGATATTAAACTATACTATAAAGCAGCAGTCATTAAAACAATATGGTACTGGCTAAGAGACAGAAGGGAGGATCAGTTGAATAGACTTAGGGTAAATAACATCAGCAAGACAGTGTATGATAAACCCAAAGAGCCCAACTTTTGGGACATGAATCCACTATTTCACAAAAACTGCTGAGAAATTTGGAAAACAATATGGGAGAGAGTAGGTTTAGATCAACATCTCACACCCTACACCAAGATAAATTCAGAATTGGTGAAAGACTTGAATATAAAGAGGGAAACTATAAATAAGTTAAGTGAACACAGAATAGTATACTTGTCAGATCTCTGGGAAAGGAAAGACTTTAAAACCAAGCAAGAGTTAGAGAAAATTACAAAATGTAAATTAAATGGTTTTGATTATATTAAACTAAAAAGCTTTTGTACAAACAAAAACAATGTAGTCAAAATCAGAAGGGAAACAACAAATTGGGAAAAAATCTTTATAACAAAATCTCTGACAGGGGTCTAATTACTCAAATATACAAGGAGTTAAATCAATTGTATAAAAAAATCAAGCCATTCCCCAATTGATAAATGGGGAAGAGACATGAATAGGCAATTTTCAGGTAAAGAAATCAAAACTATCAATAAGGACATAAGAAAGTGATCTAAATCTCTAATAATTAGAGAAATGCAAATCAAAACAACTCTGAGGTATCACCTCACACCTAGAAGATATGCTATAATGAGAGAAGGGGAGAGTAATGAATGCTGGAGGGGATGTGGCAAAATTGGGACATTAATGCATTGCTGGTGGATTTGTGAACTGATCCAACAATTCTGGCTGGCAATTTGGAATCATGCTCAAAGGGCTATAAAAGAATGCCTGCCCTTTAATCCAGCCATACCATTGTTGGGTTTGTACCCCAAAGAGATCATAGATACACAGACTTGCACGAAAATATTTATAGCTGCACTTTTTGTGGTGGCAAAAAACTGGAAAAGGCGGGTATGTCCTTCAATTGGGGAATGGCTGAACAAACTGTGGTATATGCTGGTGTTGGAATACTATTGTGCTCAAAAGAATAATAAACTGGAGGAATTCCATGTGAACTGGAAAGACCTCCAGGAATTGATGCAGAGCGAAAGGAGCAGAGCCAGAAGAACATTGTACACAGAGACTGATGTACTATGGTAAAATCGAATGTATTGGACTTCTGTACCAGCAGCAATGCAATGACACAGGACAGTCTGTGGGATTTATGGTAAAGAATGCTACCCACATTCAGAGGAAGGACTGTAGGAGAGGAAACATATAAGGAAAACAACTGCTTGAAAGCATGGGTTGAGGTGGACATGATTGGGGATGTAGACTCAAAACTACCACACCAATGCAACTAACAACAATTTGGAAATAGGTCTTGATCAATGACACATGTTAAAACCAGTGGAAATGTGCATCGGGGATGGATGGGAGGATTGCGGGGGGGTGAAAGGGAAAGTAGGAGCATTAATTATGTTACCATGTTATAAATTAATATTAATAAATGTTTAAAAAAAGAAAAAAGAAAAAGGCAACATAGTCTTTAAATGTACTACCTTACTATTAATATTTTTTAAGTTTTTCCTTAATATTTAAACTCTTTAAAGTTTTATGGATATGTTCTGCTCTTACATTAAAATCATTTACAGGGTTCCAGGTTAAGATGGCGGCAGAGTAAAAAGCAGCTCTTAACCTCTCCTGACCGAAACACACAAGACTCCTCAAGTGGACATAAAAACAAGTCCAGACGAACGGAGGAACCCCACAACAGGGTGCAGCATGGAAGGTATGTGAAATCGGGAAATTTCCATGCTATAAAGGGGTGAAACATCTCTAACTAAATCACGGGCTGAGCAACCAACCCACCCCCTCTACACACACCACCTATAACGCCAAAGCTAGCTAAAAAGAAATAGAGCAAGTTTGGGGCACCCATCGAGTCATTGTCAGCTCCAGGGCCTGTTCCTGAGAGCAGCAAGATTTGGGACCCCAAAAAGCTAAAGAACGCACACGAACTCTGAGTGCGGGCTCAGAGCTCAGGCGCGGGCGGAGGCGTGGGTGGAGGCAGACACAGCCGCAAGCTAAAGCTCTAAAACCCTGAGTGGGGAACCAGTGCAGACGGGTATATGACTGTGGAAGCAGCGCCCTGAGACTTGTAAAGGAACCTCTGGCAGAGGATCAAGCAAGGGGGTCACCAGGGGGCTTGACCATGGAAAAAACCAGACCTCAGACCTCAGGAGCCAAAAAACCGCGGACAGACCCTGAGTGCGAGGATAAAGCTGAGAAGCTGCTGGGCTAATGATGGCTACCCAGATTCAGGAAGTTCAGAAGAGAAAGATTAACAACAAGAAAAAGAAGTCTTTAACACTTGACAACTTTTACACAGAGAAAATCCAGACAACCAAGCAAACAGAGGAGGAGAACAAACAAGCATCCGGACCCACCTCAAATAAGGAAAACGGGTCACAAGCTATGGAAGAGTTCAAAACTGAGATTTTGAGGAAAATGGAAGAGATCTGGCAAGAAAATAACAGTTTAAAAGGTAGAATCTTGCAATTGGAAAGTGAGGCTCAAAAATCAAACGAACTGATAAGCAAATTGAACACCAGAAATGACCAGAACGAAAAGGAAAACCAGAAGATTATAGCCGAAAACCAAAAGATTATAGCCAAAAACCAAAAGATCATAGCCGAAAACTGAAAGATTATAGGCGAAAATCAATCCCTAAAGGCTAGAATTGAGCAATTAGAAGCTAATGATCTCTCAAGACAAGAACAAATAAAACAAAGTCAAAAGACTGAAAAAATAGAAGGAAACATGAAATATCTCAATGAGAGAGTGACAGACCAAGAAAACCGGTCTAGAAGAAACAATTTGAGAATAATTGGTCTTCCAGAAAAACCAGAAATTAATAGAAACCTGGACTCAATACTAAAAGAAATTATTCAGCAAAATTGCCCTGAAGTCCTACAACAAGAGGGCAATATAGACATTGAAAGGATCCATAGAACACCCGCGACATTCGATCCAGATAAGAAAAAGCTCAGGAATATAATTGCCAAATTCAAGAGCTTCCAAGTAAAAGAAAAAAATTTTACAAGAAGAGAGAAAGAGACAATTCAGATATCAAGGAGCACCAATCAGGATCACACA
>NW_025379086.1:0-4200 GCF_016433145.1 Gracilinanus agilis
ATGTATATGTATATATGTGTGTGTATACAAGCTATGTATGAGAAAATTAGGAAATAATCAAAAGAGGGAAGACACTAGAACCAAGAGAGACTTAGAAAGGCTTGCTGTAAAAGACAGGATTTTAGTTATTATTTAAAGGAAAGCAATGGAAGCGAATAGGATAAAACCTAAGTTTTACATCAAAGGAATTAGGAGCTTAGTGTTTTCCTCTAAAGCAGGGATCTGCAATGTATGGTTCTTGAGCCATATCTGGTTCTTTTGAGGGCCAGATATGACTCTTTCTGCAGGAGCCATAAAGTCAATTTTTTTCAGGCACTATTATAGGAGTGCACACTGTTACAGGAGCACGCACTATGAGCACTGTATGGCTCTCATAAAATTACATTTTAAAAAATGTGGTGTTTATGGCTCTCACAGCCAAAAAGGTTGCCAGCCCCTGCTCTAAAGAAATAAGGAAGGGAGCTTCCTTGTTAAGATGGTGGCTGAGTAGAAGCTGGGCGACTTTCTCTCCTTACCAACCAATATAGCCTACCTCCAAAGGACAAAAAAAAAAATCTAGATGAAAGAAGGGACACCACAATAGGGCTCAGTATTGAAGGTATGTGGGATTTGGATATTTCCAAGTAGCTCCCATCAAAATGCAAGCGGATCAACCCTCCACCACCCCACCCACAGTACCAGAGTCAGAGGCTGAGCTACAGAGTTAGAGCAAACAGGGTCACAAAACCTAGTCCCTTGGAAGCTAGCTGGCACTACTATGAGATTGCCCCTGAGAGCAGCAACACTTGAGTCCCAGGTGGCTAGAAAACTGAGACCTTAGACACAGGAGTGGAGCTGAGAGAGGCAGCACCAGTGAGCTCAGACTCAGGGGAAAATCTCAGGTGGAGGAGCCAGCGTGGGCCAAGTTCTGGGCTCTGGGCAGCTAGCTAGGACCACGGGGGCTTGACCAAGAAAACAGCTAGCTAGACAAGAGACCCCAGGAAGCTGGAAAAATCAGACCTTTGACACAGGAGTGGGACTGTGAGAAGCAGCAGCAGCATTCAGAGTGCTCAGACTCAGGGGAAAATCTAAGGTGGAGGAGCAAGCATGGGACAAGTCCATGCTTTGGGCAGCTGGCTAGGAACAAAGAGGCTTGACCCTGAAAACAGCTACACCAGAGACCCCAGAAGGGTCCCCAGTGAAGCCAACAGACTCATAAAGTAGCCTCAGGCAAATAACTTCTCCCTAACTCCATACAAGGAGAATCAGATTGCCATACTCAGACTTCTGGTAGATAAAATATTATGATGCCAAGCAAGGCCCAAGAAATAAAGAAGACAAAGAAAAAAGACTTGATAACTTCTACACAGAAAAAAAAACAGAAAATATAGGAGGACAAACAATTAAAGACATCCAAACCTTCCCAAAAAAATGAAAATGGGTCACAAGATCTTGAAGAATTCAAATCTGAAATTATGAGAAAGATGGAAGAGATCTGGCAAGAAAATAACAGTATAAAAGGCAGAATTTCGCAATTGGAAAGTGAGGATCAAAAAACAAATTAATTGATAAGCAAACTGAAGGCCAGAAATGACCAACTAGAAGTCTTGAAGAACCAGATAGATCAGATTAAAAGGAAAACCAGTCTCTAAAGGCTAGAATTAGGTAATTAGAAGCCAATAATCACTCAAGTCAGCAAGAACAAATAAAGCAAAGTGAAAAGAATGATAAAATAGAAGAAAACATGAAATATCTCACTGAGAAGTTGACAGGTCAAGAAAACAGGTCTAGAAGAGACAATTTGAGAAGCATTGGTCTTCCTGAAAAAGCAAAAATTAATAGAAATTTGGACTCCATACTAAAAGAAATTATTCAGCAAAACTGCCCTGAAGTTCTGTAAGAAGAGACCAATATAGACATTGAAAGGATCCAGAGATTAACCTCTACACTAGACCCTGAAAAACAACCCCTAGAAATATAATAGCCAATTTCAAGAGCTTCCAAGTAAAAGAAAAAAAATTTTACAAGAAGTCAGAAAGAAAAAATTCAGATATCAAAGAACACCAATCAGAATCACACAGGATCTGGCAGCCTCCACAATACAAGACTGGAAGACTTGGAATATAATATTTAGAAAGGCAAGAGAACTGGGTCTACAACCAAAGATCACCTACCCATCCAAATTGACTATATACCTCCAGGGGAAAGTATGGGCATTCAACAACATAGAGGGTTTCCAAATATTTGCACAGAAAAGACCAGGACTAAATAGAAAGTTTGATATCCAACCACAAAAACCAAAAGAAACCTGAAAAGGCAAATAAGAAACAGAGGGGAACAAAAGAAGACTCTTATTTTTAAATATGCCTCTTGAAGGGCTTCAATAAGATCTAATTATTCATATTCCTACATGGAGAAATGTTATGTGTAAAGCTTTTGACAAAATACAGCATTCATTCCTATTAAAAACCCTGGAAAGTATAGGAATAGAAGGACCTTTCCTAAAAATAATAAACAGTATATATCTAAAACCATCAACAACCATCATATGCAATGGGGATAAATTAGAAGCATTTCCAATAAGATCAGGAGTGAAATAAGGATGCTCATTATCTCCTCTATTATTCAAAATAGTACTAGAAACATTAGCAGTAGCAATTAGAGAAGAAGAAAAAATTGAGGGTATTAAAATAGGCAATGAGGAGAGTAAGCTATCACTCGTTACAGATGATATGATGGTCTACTTAAAAAATCCTAGAGAATCAACTAGGAACCTTGTAGAAATAATCAACAACTTTAGCAAAGTTGCAGGATACAAAATAAATGCACATAAATCATCAGCATTTCTATATCTTTACAACACATCAGAGCAGCAAGAAGTAGAAAGAGAAACACCATTTAAAATCACCATAGACAATATAAAATACTTAGGAATCTATTTACAAAAACAAACAAAGCAATTATACCAAAACAACTACAAAACACTTTCCAAACAATTAAAACTAGATCTAAACAATTGGAAAAACATTGATTGCTCATGGGTAGGACGAGCTAACATAATAAAAATGACCATTCTATCCAAATTAATTTACCTATTTAGTGACATACCTATCAAACTACCCAAAAACTTTTTTACTGAATTAGGAAAAATTATAACAGAGTTCATTTGGAATAACAAAAGATCAGGAATATCAAGGGAAATAATGAAAAAAAATGTGAAGGAAGGGGGCTTAGCAGTACCAGATATTAACCTGTACAGGCAGAGGTCCTCAAAATGGTATGGTACTGGCTAAGAGATAGAAGGGAGAATCAGTGAAATAGCCTTGGGGTAAGTGACATCAGGTAGGTAGGTAACTGGGACATTAATGCATTGCTGGTGGAGTTGTGAACTGATCCAACCATTCTGGCTGGCAATTTGGAACCATGCTCAAAGGGCTATAAAAAATGCCTGCCCTTTGATCCAGCCATATCATTGTTGGGTTTGTACCCCAAAGAGATCATAAATAAACAGACTTATAGCTGCTCTTTTTGTGGTGGCAAAAAACTGGAAAAGGAGGGTATGTCCTTCAATTGGGGAATGGCTGAACAAATTATGGTATATGCTGGTGATGGAATACTATTGTGCTAAAAGGAATAATAAACTGGATGAGTTCCAGGTGAACTGGAAAGACGTCCAGGAACTGATGCAGAGTGAAAGGAGCAGAGCCAGAAGAACACTGTACACAGAGACTGATATACTATGGTAAAATCAAATGCAATGGACTTCTGTACTAACAGCAATGCAATGACCCATGACAATTATGAGGGATTTATGGTAAAGAACACTACCCACATTCAGAGGAAGGACTGCAGGAGAGGAAACATATAAGAAAAACAACTGCTTGAACTATGTGTTGGGGTGGACGTGATTGGGGATGTAGACTCGAAACAACCACACCAATGCAACTATCAACAATTTGGAAATAGGTCTTGATCAATGACACATGATAAAACCAGTGGAAATGTGTGTCAACCATGGGTGGGGGGAGTGCGGGGGTTGAAGGGGAAATTAGGAGCATGAATCATGTAACCATGTTAAAAATGAATATTAATAAATGTTTAAATTAAAAAAAAAAACTAGAAAGGGAGCAAATTAAACATCTCCAGATGAAAACTAAATTAGAAATACTAAAATTTAAGGAAGAAATTAGTAAAATCAAAAGTAAAAGAACAATCGAATTA
>NW_025379087.1:0-7153 GCF_016433145.1 Gracilinanus agilis
GTATTAATAATAATAATAATAATAATAATAATAATAATAATAATAATAATATCAAAGGAAGAAAAGAAGGAGGAGGTAATGTAGGAAGAAGAAAAAAGGGAAGGGAACAATACTCTGAGTTGTGATATAATATATATATATATGTATATATATATAATATATAATTATAATACTACCTATGTAGAATATAATACAATAGTCCCCATTTTACTGATGAGGAAACTGAGTCAAATGTGAAGAGACTTGTCCTAGGTCACATAGCTGGTAAGTGTCTGAGGCCAGATTTGAACTCTGGTATTCTTGATTTCAAGGCAATGGCATTTTTCTACCATTGAGGAAAATGAGTTCTAGAGAAGGAAAGTGATTTCTTATAGTTCCACTGTTGTAAGTGGCAGAGCTGGAAATTGAATGCATGTCTCTTGACATCAAATCAAATATTATTGCCACAAGCCCACATTTAGTTTGATAGCAATCTTGCTTAGGGAAGTAAAGTTCCACACAGATACAGAGACGTGAGCTAAGCAAACCTATTGCCTGGAGAATTTAATATTCTAGGTGACAATTTTCTAGGATTGGGTTTCAGGTACTCAAATTGGGAAATGTCAAGAAAATCAGGGACAGTAGATGACATTAGAACTTGAAGGGGATGTGATCACCACTCTAAGAAAAATGAGTAATACAATAATATTTAAGAGCAAAATTCTTCTGTTTACAACCTCTCTTTAAGTTTCAGTTATAGCTCTGGCTATGTTTTCATATTAGTCTTTTTTTTTAAGTGGAACTAGGGGGTATTTTCATAGGAGCAGAGAATTAGAACTTAGTTTTTAGAGATCAACTCGTTTAAAGTCTCATCCCACCCCTCATTATTTTACAAATGAGGAAACTGAGGCCCAGATTATTTAAAGGACTTTGTGGATTCATAAAGGTACTGAATAGGCAAAGCTAGGATTCTAAGACTGGTCCTCTGGCTCAGAATCAAGTGCTTTTTCCCACAGTATGATGATTTCAGCACCTCCTTGTGTCAATGATCTCCTCAAAATTTATAGTGCTAAAAGGTCACAAGCTATTGGTCTTTCCTCATTCTGCAATTTTTTATCTTATTTTATAGAATCTCAATGGTGATTCTACTTAAAAGTGCTATAAGTCTTTCTCTGCATCATTTCCCAGTTTGAGGCTATGAGTAGAAATATTTCTTGATGGGTACCTAAGAGATACAGTTCGACTGGACTTAGAAAGAGCTGGACCTAAAATCAGAAAGAGGAGTTCAAATCTGACCTTAGACCTTTACTAACTGTGTGAGCCTGGTCAAGTCATTTAATCTGTGGGCTCAGTTTCTTTTCCTGTAAAATAGAGATTATAATAATAGTATCTATTACCCTGAGATGTTACAAGGAATAATTGCGATAATATGTATAAAGTGCTCAGTACAGTGCCTGGCATATATCCCTTCTCTTCTCATCTCATTTAGGCTGAATGCCAACCCTTTCTTTTCAGTTCAGTCTGTTCTCCCCCTTCCATATTAGCTTTTATGCCCCTTCTTGTTTAGAGGTCATTAGAAGAGTCTGGAGTTTGCTTATACCTATATCTCCCCATTGCACTTTGGGTTGCTTGCAAATTTAAGTCCTCATAGGCTGTAGAGTACAAAGGTTCAAAGCCATATAGCATTTCTGGGAGAATGTTAGTATTTAAAGGTTGGGGCTTTTCTCTGGGGAGCAGCTTGGCATCATGAAAAGCACAGAAAAATGTCCAAAATGTAATCCACTTCCCTCTTTTACTCCTTGACAGTTTTGGACCACAGATTGAAGAGACTGTCCCAAATATATATAGAATGACCAGTGAACTTGTATGTCATAATCAGAACAATAGGCATTTTCATCCATTTTGCTATTTTTTCTCTATGGATTCATTATTATATTTTGGGGAGAATTTTATTCATTTGTTTGCAACATTAAAATTCCCAGCTATCTTTCCTCATCTCCCCTACACTAGAGAAAGCATCGTTTGACAAATATATACACATATATATGTGTGTGTGTGTTTGTCTGTATATATATACATATATATTTATATAGATAACATGTATCTATATGTCTATAGTATTTCATCTTTTTATTTTTCGGTTCTTTCTCTGGAGGAGGACATTAACAAGTTATTCTCTTTTTTTGACCTTTACTTTCTGCCATAGAATTAATATTAAGTATTGCTTCTAAGGCAGAATGACAATAAGGGCTAGGCACTTGGAGTTAAGTGACTTTACTAGGGTCACATAGCTAGGAAGTATCTGCAGTCAAATATGAACCCAGGACCTCCTCTCTCTAGGTCTGGCTCTCTAATCACTGAATCATCTAGCTGCCCCAAGTTATTGTTTAAACACTACTTTTGTAGCTATTTTTTAATGTTCTCTTGGTTCTACTCATTTTGCTTTTCAGAATTTCACGTATGTCTTTCCATGTGTTTTTAATTAACCTGCCTGTAAGTAGTATTACATCACAATCATATGTCACAATTTCTGTTCCTGAACTGATGGGCATCCCCTTAATTCCAGTTCTTTGTCACCACAAAGAGAGCTGCTATCAATTAATAAGTAAACTTAATAAATGCTAGTTGATTAATTTATTAAGAATGTTCCCTCTAGTTATAGTTGTGAAAAACACCTCTATTCACTCTCCTCTACTGAAGTTGTCTCCAAAATTAGAGTTCTGACTCACTGAGAGGTTGACATGACCCTCAAGGGGGATGCGATCGGCTAATTAGAGAGTGGAAGGTGAATCACATCTCACCATCTTACCAATATCCAATCATGAATCTGTCTCAAGCATAACCACATTTAGTCTTCATATTTTATTCTTTAGGCAGTGAACAACTACTGAAGATTCTTGAACAAGGGAGTGACACAGTCATATTTGTGTTTTGGGAAGATTATTTTTGTTATCTGTGTAGCAGATGAATTCTAAGGCTGAGAGGTTTTACAATGGTCCAAATGAGAGCTGAAAGAGAGTGGTGGTGACTATGTCTATGAAGAGAAAAAGACAGATTTGATAAATTCAGTGGAAGTAGAACCAAGAAGGCATGGCAACTAATTGGGTATGGCAGATGAGAGAGAAGGAAGATCCAAAACTGAGTGAGAATCTAGGAGTTTCAAAGGATCGTGGTACCCCTGACAGAAAGAGAGAAAATATGAAGAAGGGATAAATTTGACTGGGGAAGATAATGGCTTTACTTGAACTTCTGACTTTGAGCTGCTAATGGGACATCTAAATGATTACCAACAAACTGTCGATGATACAACACTGGACATCAGAGTAGGGATTATAGCCAAGTAGATTTGGAAAGTCATCTAAATAGAGATGATAATTGGACCCTTTGGGATCTCATGCTATTTCCAACAGAGAAGAAAAGAAGACCCAGTTCAGAAACCTGTGGAACACCCAAGGGAGATGAGAGATGAGCTGACCCAGAAAAGAGAGGTAAGTGAGGAGTGAGAGGCCAGTAGGAGGAGAATCAGAGGAAGGAGTGTCACAAAAGCCAAGGGAGGTCAGAGATGTCCAGTAACAGAGGGTGATAACAAAATACAAAGCTGCAGAGAGGTCAAAAAAGAGGAGGATCAATAAAAGAATATTATAAGAACCAATTAAGAGATCATTAGTAACATGTATTATTCTTACCTTTCCTGTGAACTCCTATGTCCTTCATAATCTATGCTTAATTTAGCATGGAATTATATACTTGTCATTATTTAACATCTCTTACATCTATCCTTTCTCTGCATTCTCACATCCACCAGCCTTATTCAGGCCCTTGTCACCTCTCTCTTGGACTATTGCAATGGTCTCCTACTTGGTCTTCCTACTTTAAACTTCTCTGCTCTCTAATTCATACTTTGTTAGTGAAGTAAATATTCTTGGTTCTCTTGCTTCCTACCTGATCAATGCTCATTCCTCCTTAGTAGGTCATTATCTGTATCCTTCTCCTTAATTATGGGCATGTTCCATGGTTCCGAACTGAGTTCTCTTCTATTATCTCCCTTCACTCTACCATAGTAAAATCACGAACTCCCATGGATTAAATGATCTTAACATTAGGTAATTAGAGATTACATATGCAAAGTGAGCCAGAGTGCAAAGGAGAGGATGACCCCAAAGTTGTGAGTTTGGGTGACTGGGAAGATAGTGGTACCCTCAAATGTAACAAACACATGTTGAAGAGGTAAGGAGTGGAGTTGGGGAGAAGAAAATTAGTTCTGTTCCGGAATTTTGAGTTTTAGATTTGTACTGGACATCCTGTTTAAGATGTCCAAAAGGCAGTTCATAATACTGTCCTGCAGCTCAGGAGAGAAGCTAAGGCTGGATATAGAGATCTAGGAATCATATTCATAGAGATGATAATTGAAACTGCGGAGCCTGTTAAGATCTAGTGAGATAGTATAGAGGGAGAAGAGAAGAGGATCTAAGACTGAGCCTTAAATGATTTGGCTTGATTTAGTTGGCGATCTGATAAAGGAGATTGAAGAGTATTCAGATAGGTAGGAAGAAACCAAGGAGAAAGCAATGTCAAAATGCCAAAAGCCTAAAAAGGAGACAATATCTAGTAGAAGAAAATTTTTGCTGGTGTCAAAGGCTACAGAGACACCATGTAAGTCATATTCTTTTATCTTCTATAACATTTAGTATAATGCTGCTTATTGATGAATGAGGTTATCACATAACAGAAATTTGAAATATGGCCAATGATTTCTTTTCCTTATTACTCACAGCCCTTTGGGGAGTATGTGAAGCAAATACCAACCTCTGAGGATGAGCTATGGTGATTAAGTAGGTGATAGTTTCCTCATGGGATGGTAACCAGGTTAATGAAGCACTTTTCAGAATCACTCAGGGTTTGACTTTTATGGGATTCTCATTATATCTCAGAAATTTTTAGCCTCATATATCTCCTGTTAAGTCTCTTTGTGTGTCCTGTAGAGAAGTGAACATTTTGGATCAATTAATATAGTGTATTTGAACGTGTTTCTTTTGCATGCTTTTATTCCTATTAAAATGATGTTGACAACCTTAGTACATTATGTTAACTGGATTTTCAGCATGGGAGAGAAGAGAATAATTTTTTAATCTAAAAGCCAAAACTAGCTCTTTTATCTAGAGAGACATTTATTTGATAAAATAGACATATTTGAGAGTAATAGTTCCCTAAGAGTGAAACAGGATATATGAATTCTGTACCAAAAATGTTTTCTTTTAATCGGCAGTGGAAAGAATCATAAGAATTAAAAGGAACTTTAGAGACCGTATATACTAATTTGAGGATGAGGTTCAGTGAGTCCTTTGCAAATGCAAAACCATAGGTTCAATCCCCGATATCTCCACCCTTTTTGAGAGGCAGAAGTCATAGTATATAGAATACTGAACTTGGAGGCAAGTTCAAATTCCACCACAAATACTAAGTAGCTGTGTCACCCTGGGCAATTCATTTCATCTATCTGTTCCTTAGTTTCCACATTTGTAAGATGAGGGTTTTGTATTCAATTGATTATAAAATTCTTTCCAACTTTAAATCTGTGGGCTATGAGCTTCCCTTCCAATGAGGCATTCAGAATCCAAAATCTTAACAGATCTTTCTTTTGCTTAAAAACTTCCTGGGATAGGGCTCTCAGATTCTGATAAAGCAGCTTATTGTATACTTAAATAATATTTACTAAATGGATAAAATGAAATTAAAAATGTATATATGTTTAGTGTCATAGTATATATATATGTACATGTACATATATATATAATTAATGATTTTGTTCACATTTATTTTATTTTCTATAGATAGCTTAAGGTAATGTGCAACATAATATCATGGAGCTATAGTCAGGATTACACACGATTTAGCAGTCAGCACATTAAAGGATCAGAAGGCATGGAGTATAATATTCTAGAAGGTGAAAGATCTAGGTTTACAACCCAGAAGCACATATCAAGCAAAGCTGAGTGTATTCTTTCAGGGGAAAACTGATCATTCAATAAAATAGAAGATTTCCAAGCATTCCTGATGAAAGCACAGTACATAGAGAGAGGAGGTGGAAATAAGCTGATTAGAATGATATGATATGCAAAAAAATATAAGGATGAAAAAAAGGATTGTACTGAGAAAAAATGGAATGTGGCAAAGAGGTGTGAAAAACTATTACAGTGGAGGGAAGGATGAAGGTGGTGACAGACAATGCTTAAATTTTATTCTCAACATAACTGGCTTAGACAGGAAATAATAACCCTACTGATTGGGATATGTAATCCTATCTTACCCTATAAAGAAGGAGAGAAATAAGACAAGGGATGGGGGTTGATAATAGGAGGGAGAAAGAAGGGGTGTGCGTGTTAAAAAAATACCTGTGAGGAGGGACAGAGTGAAAAAAAAGAACAGAGTCAAAAGGGGAAAATAAGATAAAGTAGGATACACAGTTGGCAATCATAACTCTAAATGTGAATGAGATGAATTCACCCATAAAATGGAAGTGGATAGCAAAGTGGATTAAAAATCAGAATCCTACATGTGGTGACACATACAGAGTAAAGCTAAGGGGCTAGAGCAGAATCTATTGGGTTTCAACTGAGACAAAAAAAAAAAGGCAGTATCACCATGATCTCAGACAAAGCTAAAGCAAAAATAGATCTGATTAAAAGAGATAATGAAAGAAATTACATCTTGCTATAAGGTACTATAATAATGAAGTAATATTAATACTAAACATATATGCACCAAATGGTATAGCCTCTAAATGTTTAAAGAAGAATTAAATTAACTTCAGGTGGAAATATTAAAACTATACTACTGGGAAACCTCAAATTTCCCCTTTCAGATATAGATAAATCAAACTAAAATATAAACAAGAGATAAGTAAAAGAAGTGAATGAAATCTTAGCAAAAGGTAAAACTAATAGATCTCTGGAGAGAATTGAATGGGGATATAAAGGAATATGCCTTCTTTTCAGCAGTCCATGGCTCCTACACAAAAATTAACAATATATTAGGACATAAAAGCCTCACAACCAAATGCAGAAAAATAGAAATAATATATATATCCTTTTAAAATCATGGCAGAATAAAAATTATAATCAATAAAGCTCCATGGAATTAATAAATTAATAAATTTTATAAATTAATATTTTAT
>NW_025379088.1:0-8022 GCF_016433145.1 Gracilinanus agilis
CCTCCTCCTCCTCCTCCTCCTCCTCCTCCAGACTCTGACCTGACCAGGGTCATACACCTATGAAGTACCAGAGGCCTGATTTGAACCTGGACCCTCTTGACTCCAGGCCTGGTACTCTATCCACTGTGCCCCCTAGCTGTCCTAGTAAGGTGCTTCGATGCTTCTGTGGTTTCATTGGTATGAGTCTCCCTGACCGCTGCCTCAGTGGATAGCTCTTCTTAAGCTTCGATGGCTAAAAAAATGTGTCCCCTGGCAGCTGGTCCCTTGGGATGAGCCTTAAAGCCGCATTAATTGGCTGGTCCTCAGACGGAATGGCCCATCGTCCCTCCAAGTGTCCCCAGCTAGTTCGTGCTCTATTGAAAGAGCCTTGGAATAGCCAGAATCTCCTCTATTGACCATTAGTCAGCAAATCTTCTTGGATTACTCTGTGCACAACCTCAAGAGCTAACTCAAAGGAGATGGCCTTCGTGGCCATCTCCTCCTTGTACTTAGCCGGGAATCCCCTCCACACTGTCCTCGGCAAGAGGCTTGCCAGTGAGATGTTGCCTCCCTCCCGAGGCAGCCCCTTCAGTTAGGCAGCTAAGAACCTGCCCCTCTTCACCTCCCCCCATCACTCCTGATTCTGTCTTCTGGGGCCATCACTGGCCACAACATCCATCAGAGACTCGGCTGTCCTTTGGTTGACTTGATGAGGGCAACAAAAGGTTTGGAGGTCGTCTGGGCCAATCCTCTCCTTAAACAAGTGAGGAAATGAAGCTCGGGTGACTTAACCCCAGCGATTCAGTGTGGCTGAAGAGACACCAGAGGGTTGGCTTGGAAGGCCTGGGGAAGTTCCAGAATCCCCGGGAGTAGGAGGCCTGAGTGGTTGTGGTTACGATGGGCCTTTAGCCACCACGGTCTCACCCTACCCTCACAATGACTGCATGGCCTAGCTGGGGAAATCCCCCTCATTTCCTAGCCAAGAATGCGCTTTCAGAGGCAGAGGGCGGTGAGCAGGAGGAAGAGTAGATGGCGGAAGCTCTGTGCCCCGCCTCTCGGCCATCCTCGTCCTTCTCTCGTGGAGTGGAGGCATGGAGGGTAGGAAGTAGGCCGGGCAGGCTTGGCATAGTCTGGATCTCGAGGTTCAGCTATGTGAAGAAAGGGCTGGCAGCGACTCGGCTTTGTGTAGGGGGTGGTTCTCCTGTTTCCTTTCAGTTAAACCTGGGCATTGCAAATTCAGGGGAGAGGAGAAGCTGGTCCAACCACTTAGGTCTGGGGAAGAAAAAGCCACTTAAAAAAGGCAGAGCTGAAGCAGCTTCAGTCAGTCTGCGGCAGTCAACTCGAGATAGCCAAGTGTGACTGCCTTTTATGCCCCTGGCCCGCTTCCTCCCATCTTGCTCTAGTGTCAATCAGAGCCATTTCTCCCAACATGTCTCTGGTACGGTGGACAAAGGATTGAAGGACTTCTTGGAATAGGCCTTTGAGATCATCAGGTCCAAATGCCCTATTTTATAGATGAGAAAATTGAGGCACAGAGAGAGTAAGGGACTTGCCCAGGGTTACCTAGCTGGTGCATGACATCGCGGTGCTTTAAGCTTGAGGCTCCTGCCTCCAAATCTAGTGGAAGGAAGGAATGGCTTTTCCTTGTACTATACGATCTTGGGTGGGCCATGACCTCTGAGCATCTGAGAGAGCTGAACCGGACCAGAGGTTCTTTTTTAACAATTCTTTTATTTTAATAACAAATTTCCACATAAGTTTTCTGCAGTCACATGATTCAGGTTCCCTTCTTTCCTCCCCCCTCCCGGAGCTGACAAGCAATTCAGTCTGGTATTATCACACAAAACATATTTTTGTAAGTGAATAATCTTGTAAAACTCAAACCCCAGAACATAAACCGAATAAACAAGCGAGAAATCCGAGGTTCTCATCTGCTTTCCTACTCCACCATTTCTTTCTCTGGAGATAGATGGAGAGCATTCTTTGTCCTAAGTCCCAGAGCAGAGGTTCCTCACCTTTTTGTGAAATGGCTCTGAAGGCACTCTGGTGAAGACTCCGGACTTGCCCTTCTCGGGATGATAGGTTTAAATGCATAGGATACAAAGGAAATTGATTTTATGGAAAGGACGTTATCAAAATCCTTTTAAAAATGGACCTAGAGAGAGAAGGTCCTTGGTTCAAATCTGGCCTCTATACTTCCTAGCTGTATGACCCTGGGCGGATCACTTAACCCCACAGTCTATCCATTACTGTCCTTCTGGCTTGGAACCAATATAACATATTCTAAGATGGAAGGTAAGGGTTTAAAAAAATAAAAAAGAAAATATACTTAACCCCCCCCCCCCAATCCAACCAAGTTCAAAGGCCCCAAATTAGGAACTCCCAGACTAAAGGAGGATTTTGGCCTTGAAATCCTATGGAATGTAAATTACTTCTGATCCTAGGCTAAGCAGCATGCAATTAAGGGGCTGGACCATTCTGCACCCCCCCCCAAAAAAGTCAAGGATGGAGGGGCTTATTTGACATTTGGAACAGCCATTCCAGACCCACCTCATCTCCTACCACTCTGGGGGCACAGATTGGCAGACATGTGACTCAGTGTGTCCAAATTTGATTTCTAAACTAAGTCTGGTTTTCCCTCTCCCTGATGCATGCATGCCCTCCTGACAGTGCTGCTATTCAGGTTGGCCATCAGCTGGCGGTCATCGGGGATGAGTTTAACAGGATGTACTGCGGGAAGGCCCAGGACACAGCACCCCATGCGCCCCCGGCCCTGGCACCTGTATGGAGGTAACCCAAAGTGACTGTCTGTGTTCTTAGAGTGATTCTCATCCTCTTTCCCACCATGTCCCCACCTCCTCTCTTCCCAATATGGTACCTTTGAAGTGCTTGGCACAATGCCTGGCACATAGGAAGCATTAAAAAAATGCTTGTTCCTTCCTCTTCTCTCTCCAACTGACTGAGCTGGATCCCGTCCATAAATGAGATGTGGACAAAGAGAAGAAAGATGGAACTCATCTGTTCTTGATAATAATAGCAGAGAGCTCTTTAAGGTACAAATAATATTAATGGGGCCTTGCAAATGCCTGTATATGATTATCCCTATTATAGATGAGGAAATTGAGGCTGTCACAAAGGGGAGCGACTTGCCCAGATTCCACAGCTAGCAAAGGAACAGAGATTACAATTTATAGCATGATGGCTGGTGTTGGTAACTGTCCAGGTAGAGTCAAAACTGTCTTCAGAAAGGAGCAACTTGCCATCTTCTTCCTCACCTGATAGTTCTGAGACCCAGAGAATGAGCATCCCAGGGCATGAAGGAGCCTGTGAAGTCACCTAGTGCCACATGCTCCTGGATATGAAACCTCTCCACAACATTGCCATTGAGTATTCATCCCCACTGCTCGAATACCTCTGGTAATGGAGATATTGCTATGTATCAAGAAAACTCTCTGATTACCAGGCGCTTCTAAAATCTTATTGATCCTGACTTCCTAGTTCTGCTCTTCAGGACCAAACAGCTTTCCCATTCCTCCTCCTCTACACTGTGTCTTTAGTTCTTTTAGCCTGTCATTTGGCACGATCCCTTGGTCTGTCTCTGTTGGACATACTTCAGCTGCTCTGCAGGTAGCCTCCGTAGGACCCTCTCTTGGCCTTTCTGCTCTCAGGATGAGCCAGGAAGGTGGCCAAGAAGCTCTCCAACATCTGACTTTCTCTGAGAAGCAGGAACAAAGTTTGAGAATTTGAGAATTCAGGAGGTTGTTGTCATTTTTTGTAGGGGTCAGTGAAGGCTCCATGGCAGATGTAGCATTTGATCTGGGCCTTAACGAACCCAAGAGAGCACCCACTGGGGTGGAGGGGCAGAAGGGGGCTGTTAGACATGGGGAACTGAAAATTCCACTTCTGATGACAAAACTGCCTATGGAAAATACTTTGTCTTTGTATAAAATCATGCTTCTGCTCAGTGGATTGAGAGCCAGGCCTAGAGACGGGAGGTCCCAGGTTCAAATCTGGCCTCAGACACTTCCCAGCTGTGTGACCCTGGGCAAGTCACTTGACCCCCATGGCCCACCCTTACCACTCTTCTGCCTTGGAGCCAATACACAGTATTGACTCCAAGACGGAAGGTGAGGGTTTAAAAAAAAATCATGCTTCTGACTCCCAAATCAGTGGGACACATGCTTTAATTTGTTATTGGGGGTTTTTCGGACATGGAGATGGGTCATACTGAACTGTCCACATCTCTCTCCTCTGTGGTCAGTGCTGGTTTGGGAGACAGGAGAAGTTTCAGTTCATGGCTCTTGGCTCTGTGAGACCCCAGTTGGCCCCTGCAGAACTGAGAGCCACGAGCTTGACATCATGCTCTAATGTCCTAATCCCAGGCATGGGAAGGCGACTGTTTAGCCTGGAGCTCCAAGCGGCAGAACAATGATGTCTCACTGAAATCTGAAGGATTATCGCGCAGGACTAGACTTGTTTCCCTTGGCACTACAGGACAAAACTCTTTAGAACCAACGAGAAGGGGAGAATACAGGGAGGAAGATTTGTACCAAGAAAGAATGTTCCATTGTAGAATGGGAAGCTTATATGTGGTAATGAGCTCTCCATCATAAAGCGTAAGTAGGGGCTTAGTGATGGCTTGTCCTGGTGATGAAGGTCCTTTTCAAATCTGAGTTCTTGAGAGCCCCTTGGCTTTCATCATCTCCCCAGTTCTGGCCAAGCTGGCCAACTTGCTGAGCCCCACCTGTGAAGGCAGAATGGTGTGATGTAAAGAGGCCTGGTCTTGGAATCCAGGCCTGGCTTTTCTCTGTGACCTTGGGCCAGTGATTTCACCTCTCAGGGACTCAGTTAAGTCACCTGTACAATGGGATATAGGAGAGTAAAGTGTTTTATAAACTATAAAGAGCCTACCTCTCATCTGGGGGTAGTTAGGTGGTGCCAGGGACAGAGCGTCAGGCCTGGAGCCAGGAAGACAAGTTCCTGAGTTTAAATCTGGCCTCAGACACTTCCTATGTGGGAGACCCTGGGCTAGTCACTTAAACTCTGTTGGCCTCAGTTTTCTCATTTGTAAAAGGAGCGAGAGAAGGAAATGGCAAACCTCTCTAGTGTCTGCTAAGAAAACCCCCAGTGGGGTCACAGAGATGGACGCGACTGACAAATGACTGAACAAGGACACAAATGTCAGTTCTGCACCAATCCTGGGAGCAGACAGTGGGCCATGCTGTGAGCTGAGAAGACCCAACTGTGGAGGGGTCAAGCCCATCTCTAACCTACGATGAGACACTTTGGGGAAGACGTGACTAATTCTAGATCCTGATGCTCCTGATGGTTAATGCCCAGAGGAGCTGGGATGGTACCTGCCACAGACATGGACAGATACTGACTATAACATCAGTTGAAGGGCCTGGAAATCTATCTCAGTGGGACCTACTCAGGTCATCTGGCTGGAGTCAGAGGCAGGATTTGAATCTAGGACACCCCGAGTCCACATTTGGTGTTCTCGCTTCTTCTCTAAGAGGACTTTGGGTTAGACAGGATGTCTCCAAAGTCTGAGTATGGTTTTTAGCTTTAATGGCTTGGGGACACCTTCTATTATTATAACATGTTGATTCTGAGTGAACACCCTCAGTTTCTTCATCTGTGCAATGGAAATAATACTACTCAAACTACTTCTCCTGGAGGGGAATGACCATTCTACCTACTAGGAAAGAGGCAGTGTGGTCAGGAGGTGCAACACTGAGTCTGGGGTCAGAAGACTCCAGAAAGTTCAAACTGCAGTTCTGTCTTTTCCTACCAGGGTTACCTTGGCAGAGTAATTTCTTCTCGGTCTCAGTTCCCTCATATGTAAAAGCACAATGATGATGGTCATCATTTATATGACACTCTTACACTTTTTACAACGATCTCATTTGATTCTCTTACAATAATCCTGAAGTAGGGGTTATCATTATCCCCATTTTACAGATAAAACCGAGGTTGAGAGAATCACATAGTGTCTGTGGCAGGATTTGAATCTGAGTCTTCTTGATTCCAAGGCCAGTGTTCTATCCACTGGGCATTTAAACTACATTACTCCTAAGGCAACTTTTAGTCACGTAACAGGCTCTCTCTTTCTCTTTCTCTCGTGTCAGCCCAACTTTCGGTTTGGTCCAGGCAGGTGCCCTGAGTATTTTTAGAAGTTTTGTGAAATGTTTTACTGATCCCACGGACAGCAGCTGGCTGAGAAGGGTGAGTTTGGCAGTTGTTGGCCTCAGTGTGGCTGGGGGCGGGGGGAGGGGGCTGGTGATGAGAAGCACCTAGGAGGTTCAACTGAGAGGGAGAAGGGGGTTTCTTAATGACTGATCCTGGGCCTCTGGTGGCCTCGGGGTCCCATGAAGTCTCCAGGAGTCCCTAGAACATGCTTTGGAAAAAGAAATTTGCCCATGAGGTAGCTGCATGACGGGAAGGAAAGTCCAAAGGCTTGGGTTTGAATCCCAGCTCTCACATTCAGTATAACAGCAGGCCTCACTTTACCCAATCCTCATAGTCCCTGCCTCATGGAGTCACCAAGAGGACTGAATAAGAAAATAAAGCCTAAGGGGCTTTTTTCCCTCAGGAAGGCTAAAAGGTCAGCACTGGACTCATGTCCACTTTTGGGAGAGCTGGGGCTTCTGTTTGGGATACCCTCTTGGGGTTTAGAGCTGGAAGTCCACCCCCCTTATATGACATATGGGGAAACTGAGGGAATGAGAAGCCAGTGACTCACCCGAAGAGACAGCGCTCATCAGTGAGATCAGAGCCCAAGTCCTCCCATCCTAGACCTTGGTCCAAGACGTTTCATGCTCTACTCCAAAGTGCTAAGGCCTCTTCTGAATTTTTACTTTAGTTCTCTAAAAGAATCAAGTGATGGTGCCTGGAGTCAGGAAGACCCAAATTTAAATCCAACCTCAGACAATGACTAGCTGGGCGACCCTGATCACTTTAACTCTGCCTACCTTAGTTTCCTCAACTGTAAAATGAGGATAATAATAGCTTCAGTCTCTCAGGGTTGTTATGAGGATCAAGTATATATTATATACAGAGAAGGAAGTCCAGTGCGTAGAGCTGGAGATGCAAAGGCATAATAAACCTGGTCCCTGCCCTTGGGGGTTTACATTCCTGCTCCCTGTCTATGCAGGTTCCTGTGCTGCCAGCCAGCACCATATGCCGGAAGGTGATCCCAGCGACCCTGCTTCTGATCCTCTTTGGACTGGTGGTCAATTATGTGGCCCAGTGACCGATGCAGGGAATGAAGAGAGAAGGTGGCCACTGCTGGACTCTGGCCCACCCTCTGGTCTACCACCCTGGAGGTGGAAATCTTCCTGATTAGCTTAGTGTTTTGATCTAAAAATTTTTTAATAATGGTTCCTGGCGGGACCCTTTATTCTGTGTAAACCTCGAGACAGTGCTGGGACACTGCTGAGGTTTCACATAGGTTAGTTGTTCATATTTTTAAAAGAGAAGTGATTTAAATAATATTTGGTTGTTGCTGGATAACTTCCTGGTTGGCTGGTTAGATGTTTAGTCCAAGGAATTAGAAACTCTGGCTTTGCTTTTAAGAACTATCCCAGTAAAAGGTGCTTCCATTCCCAGAATTGGCATCTCAGGGACTGGGTTTGCAGCCACCAGTGGGCTAGAGAAGGAATGCTGGTCATCCTTTACCACTGGGACACCCACTAACATTTTTTTTAAATCTTCTGGTAAAGATTTTTTTGAGGGGAGGGGAATGAATAAATAAATAAATGAGCAAATAAATATTTTGGCTTCTAGCATCTTTCCTCAGTGTTTCCGTGCCATGGATTGGCGAGCAGAATGGATTGAGTACATTTTATCTTTTATATATGAGGAGGTGGGTCAGAACGGAAAAGGCCTCGAGAGGAAGGGATTTAGTAGCATAGACTGAGAGCTAGAAGGGACCTCAGAGGCCTCCAAGCCCTTCATTTCGTTATTTTTAAAATTGATGAAGGCAGATATTATAAGGGAAATTAGTATTTTCTTCCATACCTTCCCTACTCCTCTCTGTCC
>NW_025379089.1:0-7574 GCF_016433145.1 Gracilinanus agilis
CTCTCTCTCTCTCTCTCTCTCTCTCTCTCTCTCTCTCTCTCTCTCTCTCTCTCAGCAGTTTTTGTTGAATAGGGAGTTCCATGTGCTTTTCAGCTACTGTATAGTGTTGTTATCTCTCCTGTTTCTCAACCAGAACCAGATTGTTTCAATGATGACAGCTTTGGGATGTGCTCCTCCTGCCAGGCTCTCTTCCTTCCCGTTTTTTTCGTTGATTCTCTTGATGTTCTGGAGTTTTATTCCTCCAGACCGCTGGGCTATGGAGACTCGGGCCAGCATCTCCCTGGGCCGAGGGGAGCCCTGCCAGCAAGGGGGCAGCATAGCTCGCCTGTCAGGGGGTGCACGTGCTGTATCTCTTCATGGCCCGGGCCCGGGGAGTGGATATGAAAGCAGAACCGTCAGCAGACCTTTCTCCTGCTGCTGACAAATGACTCTCCATTTGCACACGCGTGTGCACACGTATCCCAGTGGTGACGTCTGCTTCTCTCTCCTCGGTCTAGGTCGGCTATCAGGCCGGGAGTAACGGGCAGCCTCTGCCCGCCCAGTACATGAAGGACTTGGACAGCGCTTTGGTGCCCGTGATTCATGGGGGTGCCTGTCAGCTCAGCGAGGGGCCCCTCGTCATGGAACTCACCTTTTATATCCTGGAAAACATCTCCTAAGAGACTTGTGGCCGCAGCAGTTGTACCCGAATCATTTGCACTTTAAAACTGGAAGATGAAGCTTTTGTTAACACTAATCCGTGGGCAGGGTGGGCTGGGGTGGGCTGGGGTGGGCCGGGGAGGGGGGAGGCCGGTGTTCCATAGTCCTCAGTCTTCTCTGCATCGTCCCAAGGACGTCGGGGTAGCTTCTTGGGTCCACACAGCTCCGCCGTCCCCACAGCTAACGCACTTCTGTTACTGTTAGACAAGGATCCCCACGTCCTGCGCCTGTTTTCAGACTTCACCCGGGAGGGAGCGGGTGCCGGGGAGGAAATAAAAGATGAAATACCAGCTTTGCGCTCTTTGTCTGGGGCTGTGTGCGGAGGATCGCCCGGAAGCAGACGCTCGCCGTGTCAGCGCTTACTCAAGGTCACACGGACATTTTTGTGGGCTGCTGGTTCCCCCGGAGGGGGCGGGGAGGGGGCCTCGCTGTCGGGGGACACGGCAGGGAGCTGCTGCGGCCTGTGAAAGCCGACCCGACAACGTCACTGAATCCCATCCTGGGCCGTCTGCCCTGGGCACCGTCGGCCGCCACAGCAGCTGTCCTGGAGGCCCGTCAGACTAAAGACGCGCCTGGCCTCGAGTGCGGCTGCTTCCTTTGCCCCGTCCGCTCTTTGTCCCCAGAGCCCGGCGCTCGGGCTATCTCAAGGTCACGCCTCGGCTTCCCCGCAGGGACCCAGAGTGTTGCAGAGGGGCACCTTGGTGGGTGATGGTTGGGCAGGGTGACCCTCGGCAGGGCCGCGGCGTCCTCCTGTGAAACGGGAATAACGGTATGGCACCGGCTGTCTCCCGTGTAGTGAAGACAGAACGTCGTAGGCCCCCAGACCCGTAGAAGGGGGGGGGGGCTGAGGTTGCTGCGTCCAGAGGGGCAGAAGGGGGACACCATGGGGTAGGGGGCGTGTGTGTGACGAGGTCCAGGTCAGCTGGGCTTCCGGTGGTCTGCAGGGTGGGACTGAGCCCCTCGGAGGCCGGCGAGGGCAGCCAGAACGAGTGGTTTAAGACCAGAACGATGCTGCCCGCCCCCCCCCCCCCGAGGAAGCAACAGGAACAGGACCAGTGAGTGGCTGACCCTCGGGAGAGGTCAGTAGGGCAGAGCCTGTCTTTCAGAAGGGGAACCCAAGAAAGGGGAACCCATTGACCCGAGGTCACCCACAATTATGCCAGGAAAAGCTGAAACCCAGCCATCTCTGGGAACCCGAGACGGGGGCTCTTCATCCCACCGCCGTCTCCTGGGGAGCCCGTGGTCCCGCTGTACCTATTCACCTAAGGCTCGGGGTGAAACAACCCAGAAAGGAAGCACAAGGGCACAGGAGGTGCCGTGCTTGACCTGCCCCTCGGCGGCAGCGGCCCACAAGCAGCGCCATCCAGCCCGGCCCCCATTAAGAGGAGCCTCTGCCCTACTCAGGCTTCCCCCACAGACCCCGAGTTGGCCGTAGGAAGGAGGAGCCCCTCCAGAAATGGCCCATTTCACTTTGGGGTGGCCCTCCAGGGTAGCGTGTATTGATCTCGCCGCTGCCTCCTTCCAACCGTCACTCCCAATTCTTAGCTCTGGGCCCAAATACAATAATTCGAATCCTTCCATAGTTTCAAAACCATGCCAGCCCTCGTGCCCCCTCTGCCATCTCCAGCTTCTCTAGGCAAAGCATGCCTGGTCCCTTCTAATCCTGGGTGGCTTCCAGGCTTCAGCTTAACAACACAGGACTGAACGCAGTGCTCCAGGGAGCCTCTGACCCGGCCAGAGGCCCTCTTGGCCTAGACATTCCCTCTCCAGTGGGCCAAGATGACAGGAGCCTTTTTGGACTGTGGTATCATCCTGCCAACTCATCCGAAGCCCAGATCGTTCCTAGACAAAATGCAGCCTGGCCACGCCTCCCCCATCTTAAACCCTGCCAAGGTTCTTGGTTTCTTTCTAATTCAAAAGAGAAGATGTTGATCCCCACTGATTTCCCCTTAATCCACTCCAAGCTCTGAGCTCTCGAAATCATTTGAATTGCCCTCCTCTAGCATGTTAGCTGCAACTCCAGTTTTGTACCATTTGCCCGTCGGCCGAATGTGCCAGTTAGGCCTTCGTGTTTCCATTGATTAAAAAATCCAAATGGCAGAGGGCCAAGTACGGATCCCTGCGTCACTCTACTCAAGACCTTCCAGGCTGAGATCAAACCTTTATTGATGATGCCCGAGTTTGACCGTTTGACCAGTCTCCTGGTCCCACCTGCCTGCATGATCTCCTGGCCATCTTTTCCAGCAGCGAAGCGTGAGAGGCTTCGTGAAGGGCCGCACTCAGGTCCAGTTGTGCCCCAGGGGCAGCCTCCCCCAGGGGGCTCCTCGATTCGTCACCATCAAAAAGAGGAAATGAAGTTGACTTGGCCCGATCCATTTTTTTAAAAGTGGTTTCCATACTCTGTTGCTTTACTTCACCAGTGTCGCATGTGACAAACTTCCTCGTCCCCTTCCAGAGAGGCATCCTACGGGACAAACTGACTTCATGGGGGGAAAATGAGCAGAACGGACCGAATCATTGGACAAGTCTGAATCTGTGTGCTGGGTGACACTCAGGGCCCTCTTGCCTCCTCAGTGGGGAGCGTCAGGCACATCTTCACTTCGGGTCTCTGATCTTTATAATGTTGTGGCACTGACTTTAGATATTTGCATTGTTAATCGTTCCTGGCTGCCTCAGCTCAGGGAGCTCTCTCCATGCTTCTCTGAATTCATCACCCCACGTGTCTCCTCGTCCAGGAATATTCCATTATATTCATGTTCCACAATGTGTTTAGCCACTCCTCAATGGATGGGCATCTCCTTCCTTAGCTCTCACACAAAGGGCTGCTGCTGGGGTATGTGGGGACTTTTTTCTTGTCAGGCTATAAGCCCAATAATGGACATGGATATTTGAGTCACTTAATTTGCACTTCCACAATCGTTGTACCATTTTGCAGCTCCATCAATAATGTATTAGAGCACCAGTCTTTCCGAACAATCCATTCTTTTTTTTTTTTTTTTAAATTAAACCCTTAACTTCTGTGTATTGGCTCCTTGGTGGAAGAGTGGTAAGGGTGGGCAATGGGGGTCAAGTGACTTGGCCAGGGTCACACAGCTGGGAAGTGTCTGAGGCCAGATTTGAACCTAGGACCTCCTGTCTCTAGTCCTGACTCTCACTCCACTGAGCTACCCAGCTGCCCCCCACACAATCCATTCTTGATGAAAAACCATCCGGGGTCCTTGTGATTATCACTTAATTCTCTACGTCTGCCTCTTAACCAACACTCCTTTGAAGGAGACTTTCTGTAATTTTGCAAGGAATTGAAGCTCAACTCACTGATCTCTATATGGTTTGCAGCCCCTGGTTCTCTTCCCTTTCGTAAAACCCAGGATATTTGCCCTCCTTATTAACGCCCAGCTCCAGACTCTCTCCAGACTTCCCTTCTCTGCCCATTGTCGGCCTTCTTCCCTGTCCAGCCCCTCTTCATGGATTGTTTTCAGCCTGTTAGAATGTAAACTCTCCGAGTTTCCTGGTCTTGGGGGCTTCTAGTGGCTGATACACAGCAAACGCCTGTCTGATCCTGTGGTGCCCCTCCTGTGCTCCACAGGCTGATTCATCAGCCCCGTCTGCCAGGGCTTGCTGTAGTCTGGGATGTCACCACCTGGGCCAGGAGAGACGTTCTTCCCGGGCAGCCGAGCGCTTCTCTACCTCCTTCCTTGCCAGGGTAGCCCCAACTGGGGACGGGCTCCCTGCCAGCGTCTTCCTTTTCTGGCCGTTGGTCCTTCTTCTCTCCCCTGAGCGGGAGCCCTGCTCTTCAGGCCTCTCCTCCCGGCCCCCCTGCTCGCCCTCCTGGGGCCGAGTGTGCTGGGACTCCTGACTCAGCTCCCTTTTCAGTTGTTGCAGCCACCCTGGTCTCTGCAGGCGGCTTCCCTTTCTGGGCTGGCGCCCCAGTAGGATTTGGGTCCACAAAGCCTCCCCACCCTTCCACGGAACCATTTAAAATAGAAATGGCTTTCCTCTCCACCTCCGTCGCCGTTCTAAGAGGAAGTGGGCGCCTCTGCGAGGGAATGAGAGAGGGGAAGTGGAGGCACCTCCTGTCCATGGCGGGTCTCCTTGAGGAATCCAGCCGCCAAGAGCAGAAGAGCCACGTGGCGGCGGTCGGGGAGAAGGGCTCAGGGACACCTTTTTGAGGACGAGGGAGACTCGGGCATGTTTTTAGCAGCAGGGAACGAGCCGGCGGGATGCCGGAGGGGCGCATCTGCTGGAGGAGGCAAGACTCAATGGGGTCGCTCGTGTCGACGGAGTGGCTGACCTGGTGAGACAGGCTGGAGGAGAGACAAAATGAGTCTGAAGCAAGACAGCAGGACAGAAACACAAGGCGAATGGCTTTTCCTTATTTTTTCCTATAAAACACAAGGCGAGGAGAGAAGCCGAGGGACGTCTGGGGAGGGACGGGGAGGGTCAGGAGAGCCTCTGTTTGGGCTGGGTGGGTGGGAGGCTCGATAAGGGAGATGTGGCAGGATTGCCAGACAGCAGGGAGAGCCCAGGCGAGGTGTAGAAAAATGTGTGTCCTCGTCCCCACTTTCATTCAACAGCATGTGTGTAAGAGTAAAGGCACCAGGCAGCTGGGGGGTGCAGGGGGCAGAGCTGGGCCTGAAGTCAGAAAGATTCATCTTCCTGAGTTCAAATTTCACAACAGATAATTACGCCAGGCAGGGCACTTAACCTCATTTGCTTTTAAAAAGGAAAAAAATCAGGGCAGCAGTCACTTCAGAACCGTGTGACCCTGGGCAAGTCACTCTACCTCCATGCCTAGCCCTGACTACTCTTCTGCCTTGGAACTAATACATAGTAGTGATTCCAAGAGGGAAGGGAAGAATTAAAAAAAAAAATGGTGACAAATGGTGGGAGGGACCCAAGGCAGGGTACGAAGGGAGGAGTGGCTAGTGCTGGGGAGCCAGCCAGGGGCTGAACTGAGGGGTGGGAGGCTTGGAGGTGCTAGTGTGGGCCAAGAGTAGGATTTGGTCTGGAGGGTCCAGGGAGAGGTGGAAAGCCAAAGATGGAGAGCAAGATCAAGAGGGCTGCTGGTGGGCACTGGGAGAGGCGGCTCTCTGCCCCACACAGTAGCTTTGGGAAATGGGTTTACATTGGCTGATCCTAAGACTAGAAGAATGCACTGCCTTGGAAGGTGGCGAGTGCCCTGTCAGGGAAGCTATCCGAGCAGAGGTTGCAGCAAAGCCTCAGAACTGGGCAGGCCCTCTTTTTATCTAGCCCCTCACTTCACCCAGAAACCAGCCTAGGGAAGGGGGTGCATTTGCCCAATTCCCCCAAGTGGGAGTGGCTTCAAACCTCCCCCCTTCCCCCGTGCCATGGGGTGATTCATGCTTGGACTGAGCTCTTCCGGGCCTCTGCCAGCTCCAGTGCCCAGCCTGGGGCTTCCCGTGTCATTCTTTCTCCAAACCATCCTGGCCCAGGGAAGCGGCGCCCTCCCGACCTTGGCTCCAACAGAGGTCTCTGAGCCAGGTTCGAGGCCCGGCACCGGGGCACAGAGGCCCGATTTTTCCTGGAAGCCACGAGCCCAAAGCCGCCCGGAGCCGAGTGGGCAGCTGCTACGGAGAATTCTCCCAGCCGAACAAAGCCTTATTGAAAGGGGCCGCGGCCGCCGAGGGCTTCCTTCAATGCCCCTCTGTGCTCGCCGGAGGGAAGGAAGATGGGCAGAGGCCGGAGGCGCCACCCTCTCGCCTGCTGATGAAGAAAAGGCCCCGAAGAGCCCATCTGAGGCTGCAAAGCTGGTGACACGGAACCGGGACTCCAAGCCTGGTGCTGCTAGTGCCATCCTGGCGCTCTCCGCCGGTTCTCCAAAGGCAGCGGCACGCTCGGGGGGCATGTCAGACCCCACTCAGAAGGCCGCCCCAGCGCCCCCGGGAAGCCCTCCATGTTCCCCCCCCCCCCAGCCTTAAAAACGCCTGAAATAGCCCTTGTTTCTGGGCTCGGCTAGATCCGGGCCCCAGTGCTGAGGAAAGGAGGGAGGGAGGGGTGGGTCCTGCCTCTCAGGCAGGCTTGGCCGGCCAAGCAGGGTCCAGCCTGGCACTGGACAGATGCCGCCTCCGCTCACGAGCCCGGCTTTCACTGGCGCCCACGGCTGCCCTCTGGGAACACGCGGTCGGTCACAGGAGGTGGACTATTCCCAGGGCCGGGGAGGAGGCCGCGGGGGCCCTCTCCCAGGGGCTCCACTTCTGGACAAGCCTACGGGGAGGCCCAGGCCAGACGGCCAGCCCCTGAGGGTCCGATTCCACAAAGGACCTCGAGGTTTGGGGACTCGTCCAGGGTCACAGCACTGCCCTGCCAGCAAGGCCAGAGGGAAGGCTCCTTTGGGGCGTGGGTCGGGCCGGATCCCTGGTTCCAGACTGCCTTCTAATTCTGACCCCCCCATCCTTTCCCAATTGAGGTTCCTCCTGCTCTGGGGGTGACGTGGCCGGCCACGACCTCATGGTAAATGGGCCCAGCCTGAACATGGGTGCGAGTGTGTGAGCTCCAAAGCAGCCCCCCCCCCCCCCCCGCCCCGGTCCCCAAGACGCACAAACAGCCACTTTCCTCTGGTCTCCAGTTAACAGTCTTTTAGTTGGGGGGGGAGGAGGGGGCGGGGAACAAAGCATCCCTCCCCTCCCCCCACCGGCACCCAAGGCCGAGCTTTCCCTGCTCTCAGCTTGCTGGGAAGGAGCTAGTGCAAGTTACTGTCGGAGAAGGCACAGAATGGGGGCGGGGCGGGGAGACGCACCCCAGGGGGCCCCGGGGCGCCCCCCTCCCGGCCCTCCAGTTACGTCTGACTTTTAAAGGCACATGGGGGGGGGCGCTGGGGAGCGAGCGGGGCCCACCAGCACCCAGTCAGCAGGGAG
>NW_025379090.1:0-7061 GCF_016433145.1 Gracilinanus agilis
ATATTATATTAGTATATAAAACATAGATAATACAATAAAAATAAATACATGAGCACAAGGACCCCAGGCTCCTAAGAAAATTTTACTCTTTCCCCCCCAATTCCCCAATATAAGTTGGTAGGCTCTTAATTCCAGCTTGAAATGAGGACAGGAAACAAACATACAAAATTATTCATTTACCATTTTTCATTTCCTGGAGAAATCTAATTGTCTTGTATAGGAAGAGAATTGATCCATAACCACAAAATTCCTCAACCAAAAAGCTCTCCCTTTGTGGACAAGCTAACCCTTTTTCTGCCCAAGAGATTAGGGGAAGATTTCTGATAAGGTTCTGGGATATGCAGCTCTCATTCTCTAATCTGGACAAGCCCACACTACTGTAGCATCTGGAATTTTAACCAATAAATAAAATGAAGCCATTTCTCTTTTCTCTTCATATAACATTGTTTAATAGGGATATGCAGTCTGCTAATAAAGGATGGGTCAGTCACTCATGCCTCTGTGTGGAAAAGACCAGGAACAGGAGGCTGCAGAGGCTTTTAGCAGAGTTGTGTCTTCCTTCTGATTGGTCCAACAGCCATATTTAAAAAAAAAAACAACTGGTAAAAATAATGGCATTAAAAAGATGAAGCTTTGGGGCAGCTGGGTAGCTCAGTGGATTGAGAGCCAGGCCTAGAGATGGGAGGTCCTGGGTTCAAATATGGCCTCAGACACTTCCCAACTGTGTGACCCTGGGCAAGTCACTTAACCCCCATTGTCTAGCCCTTACCACTCTTCTGCCTTACAGTATTAACTCCAGGACGGAAGGTAAGGGTTTACAAAAAAAAAAAAAAAAAAAAAAAAAAAGAAAGATGAAGCTTTGGTTCAGGAAGAAATTTTATGTTAAAAAAACACAACCAACCTTTACATTTTCCCAAATGCAAGTACGCTTTTGTCCTCTGGTATAATTCTGAGTCTAACCTTATTTATAGTGTCTCTCCAAGAGATAGTTTGATCATCAAAAGTATGTTCAGCTGTCTGAAGGCAGGTAAGTGACTCAATGAATAGAGGACTGGGCCTGGAGTCAGGGAGACCTGAGTTCAAATCCTTATTATCTAGTTAACCTGGGCAAGTCACTCAACCTCTGCTTTAATTCCCCAGAGAAGGAAATGGCAAAGTATTTTGGTATATTTGCCAAGAAAACTCCACAGTCATGAAAATTTGGACATGACTGAACAACAACAATGTCCAGATATCATAGGATGAACCACTAGCATTCTGCATTCATTTGTTTTTTTTTTTCCCCATATGAATATATGACTAGTTAGGCCAAACTCAATGGTTATAGATCTTATCCAGGAAGCTCTATAAAGTTCTGGGGCTTGACACAACTAACGTAAAGCATATGCAAACAGGAGCACTCAAGAATTCCCATTGGTTGTCATCAATTCAGAAAACTTGATGGTGCCTTATTTTTAGCCATTTGATGCAGAGAGTCTAATCTTCTGAGAAGAGATTGTTTTTTTCCCAGTATATTGCTTCTAGTCCACAATTAGCCATTTATGTCGCTGTGTAGCCACATTTAGAAGCTTAGTTCTTAGTATAGTGCCTGGCACAGAGTAGGCACTTAACATGACTTGGTCTCTAAAGAGAAGTAAGAGGAGTAAATTATTTCTTTCTCATTTCTCTTCTCTCAGAGGTGGTAGATAAAATATTTACTTAGAGTAAAAGTTTATGTTTTTGTTTGAGGACACCGTATCAAAGGTAGAATATGCAGAGGTGAGTGCAGAGCCAGCCAGTCTGACTCTTTATTGGCTGACTCGTATTACTCAGAACTTTGCCATCTGACTCCCCACTTGACATGTGTAGACAGACAGAAAGACAAAGGGATGAAGATAAAGTTTGCAACTGGCAAAACTTACCTACAGAATGAAACAGTGATTTATTATGAGTTTAACAGTGTCTAAGCATGAACAGTGTTAGATTAGCTCTTGGAGCACCAGATGTTTTTTTTTTTTTTTTTTAAACCCTTGTACTTTGGTGTATTGTCTCATAGGTGGAAGAGTGGTAAGGGTGGGCAATGGGGGTCAAATGACTTGCCCAGGGTCACACAGCTGGGAAGTGTCTGAGGCCAGATTTGAACCTAGGACCTCCTGTCTCTAGGCCTGACTCTCACTCCACTGAGCTACCCAGCTGCCCCCTTATCACCAGATGTTTTTAGACTATGTTTTTCTGCCATTTTTTAATTTGGGTTTTTGAGGCTTGCTTTTTGGAAGGTAGTTGCTTTCTTCAATTCTCTGTGCCTTAAATTCATAGCGATTTCAGTCCTTAAAGCTACAAAACTTTGACTATTTATTTTGAGGCAGGTGAGTAACAAGTAAAACTTAACTTAAAAAAAATGCCTAGTTACACATTAAGTACCTTTCTCACAATTAAATGCAGTTGTCAAAAGAAAAAGCAACAACTTGTGATTAATTCTAATTTTCCTCCTCTTGAATTAAAAAAAGTGTCCTGGCTTCTGCTTGTTTGTTCCATTCACACTTTAGTCAGGTGTCCTCCCCGGCTAATCCAGTTTGGAGACTGGTTCATGGCATACTAGAAAACACACAAAAAAGTATAAGAATGTCAAAAGTTGTGATTGTATTGCTGGGCAGTATAGGTGCTACTGGAGAAGGAAAGGGCAAAGCAGTCTACTTTCCTTGCCAACAACCCAAGAAAAAAAAGGATACAGTTAAATGACTGAACAACACTACCATATGTTGGTTCTCTATTTTGTGCTTGGGCTTTTGACTTCTTACTACCCACTCTCCTTATTTGAGTTCTTGACTTCCTAATAACCAGTTTTTCTCAAGAAGTCTACTCTTTAAATAGATTTTCCAGATCTTTGTCCTGGCAACATGTTGCTGTCTGTATCAAAGCACAAGAGCCACTTGATTAGGGTTATAAAACTTCAGATATCACCCTTAGCTCCACAGCAACCTGTCATCATCTGGTTTTCCCTGCATTTGATCTATTTAGCTCCTTAAGATGTATCCAAGAAAAGATATAAATTGTTTCTTGGCACTTCCTTCTCATCACATAATCCCACTTCCCTTTGCTTCTTTGTTTCTTGTGGCTCTTCAGTAACAAGGAGAGATTATGGAGATATAAATGATGTATACATAGTGTGTGAAGCCCTTTCTGATAAGGAAAAAGCTTCTTCTAACAAAAATTTTGAAAAAATTATTTGTTTGTTTGTTACATTAAAATACTCACTTAACTTCTTCCCTCCCTCACCTCTCCCATCATTGACAAAAAGATATACAAAAACCATATTTCAATGCTCTGTTTCTTTTGCTGTCCATATTTAAAAAGTTTCTTCAATGAGTTTTATCATTTTATAACTTAAGTCAATGCCTAGAATAAACTGTTTTTGTTAGGAATAAATCTTCTTTTCTTCTTTGGACATTAAAAAAAATGACTAGCGTTTGTACTTTTTAAAGTAACACCTCCTCAAAAAAAGAGATTCAGAATTCAAAGAGGGTATGCAAAGGTTTGCACTTTATAATAAGTATGTTAATTAATTTTCCTATTTTATGTTTTTTCCCTCTTAGTTTCGCTATTCTGATTGGCTGGATAGATTATACATGGTGCTGGGAACAACTGCAGCCATCATACATGGATCAGGACTCCCTCTCATGATGCTAGTGTTTGGGGACATGACCGATAGTTTTGCAAATGCAGAAAACAGAAATTTCACTTCTTTAGACATGACGAATTCAAGTAAGTATCCCATCATCTTGAATTGGCAGGATTATTATTATTTTACGTACAAAATCATAATAACAGCATTTTTGTAGTACTTTAAGATTTGCAGAATACTTTACAAATATATCATTTTATCCTCATAACAGCCTTAGAAGGTAGTTGCAATTATTATACAAATTTTACACTGAGGCAGAGAGATACTGAGTTGACTGTGATCACACAACTAGTAAATGAGTCTTGTTTTCCTGACTGCAAGTCTGATAGTTTATCCATTGTACCACCTACCTTCAAAATATTTATTGAGCATTGTGCCATGAAAGATACTGACTTAGAAGACATGAGTCCTCTCCTTGGGGAACTTCAAATCAACCGGAGAGAGAAGAGATATAATGTTCGTCTTGCATTGGGCTAGTTACTTAGCCTCCCTGGCCTTGGTTTACTCATATTTAAAACTGGGGGCATCTGGACAAGATTGTCACTAAAATTCCTTCGACTTTTAGGGTAACTCTAACCATGTAAGAGTAATGGAAGAAAGTATATAACTGAATAACAAAATGTGTGATATAGTTAACCAACATCACAGGAGACATTGGAGGTGAATAACACTTTAATGGAAGAGGTAAGACGGGAGCTAGGTAGGATTTACCTGGAAAAGAATAGGAAAGAAAACATTTCAGGCGGTAAGAGTAACATGGGGACAGGAACAGGCACGATGTATTTGTGGGAAGGAGGGAAATCAGCTGTACCATAGTGAAAGGTGCATACAATAAAGTAATGAGAAATAAGATTATATGAGCAAAGTGAGTCAGATCAGAGAGTTTTGAAAGATGGATCAAGGAGTTTAGATTTAATACAAACAAGAAAGAATTGTTGAAGGTTTTTGAATAGAGGAGTGACATCATGAAAGCCACATTTCAAAATTAGTCTGTTAACATGATGCATTAAGGATGCTGAATTTAGGATGGGTTAGAAAATGAGAAATTGGAGGTTTTGTCCAGGAAACTGTTATTGGGCCATGAAGGGATAAGAGATTGGCAGGGAGTGAGGTGCACTGGGGAGT
The DNA here is from genome assembly GCF_016433145.1 of Gracilinanus agilis. NCBI lineage: Eukaryota > Metazoa > Chordata > Mammalia > Didelphimorphia > Didelphidae > Gracilinanus > Gracilinanus agilis. The sequence goes on from NW_025379090.1 coordinate 4,787, forward strand.
AGAAATGGAAAGAAAGAGCAAGATAAAATTAATAATTAAAAATCTTGGATTAGATTATTATGGTTCAAGATTAAGCATCAGGACACACTGAACTCTATCTGTAATTTAGTAGATAAATCCCATGGAATTGCCTTAATTATATAGATATTTAGTGACTAGTCTAGGAGATTACAAAGGGGATGAAAATGAAACAAGTTAATGGATTAAAAAAAAAAGAAAACAGGTTTTAGCAACTGAATGAAAACAGTAATTAAGTGGTGAATCATAGATAACACTGAGCTTTTTGAGCCTTGGTGTTTTGGAAAGATGGCAGTGCTATTGATATAGACTGAAATTGTAGGAAATAAAGCTAAATTTCGGAATGCAGAATTTTGAAGCCCAGGACCTCTCTGCCCAGTACTAGAGAGTTACAATCACCTCATGGAGAGCTGTGATGCTAAAGAGGTAAAGTCTGCATTTTTCCAACTAGGACTTTATCTTTTCCCTAAAGTATTAAGTATCAGTCAGTCAATGAACATTTTTTTTTTCATCCTGAATTTCTTTGATTTTAAATGAACCATCTGAGTCAGTTCTTTTTCCACTTCTACACAATGATCAAGGCCTATGCATTTGTTGCAATGAAATTTTCATTATTTTCATATAGATTGTTTTAATGGGGAGCATTGAAGCTTGTCACAAGAGTGAAAAATATCAATGAGCATTTATGAATCCTTAATGTGTGCCAGGTATTGTGCTAAGTGCAGGGGTATAAAGAAAGGCAAAAACAGAGTCTCTGACACATGTTAAAACCAGTGGAAATGTGCATCGGCTATGGGGGGGAGGAGGTCGGGGGGTGAAGGGGAAAGTAAGAGCATGAACCATGTAACCATGTTAACTTTTCTAAAAAATAAATATTATTAAATGAAAAAAAAAAAGAGTCTCTTCCCTCCAGGAGATCCTCCACATTCTAATGGAGTCACAGTTGACAACTATGTACATACAAAATGCATAGACTGTAAATTAAAAATAATCTCAAAGGCAATGTTGTAATTGTGGGGCATGGGTGAGCAGAAAGACCACTTAAGAAGTCAGAGCTTGTGCTTGGTCTTTAAGAAAGCCAGAGAAATTGGGAAGATGAGGAAGGAAAGAATTCTAGGCATGTGGGACAATTAGTGAAAAGACATGGAATCAGGAGATGGAGTGTCTTGTGTGAAGAACAGTAAATGGGCCAATATAGCTGGATCACAGAGTACAGAGAATAGAATAAGATATAGTATAAGCAGACTAGAAAGGCAGAAAGTCATTAGGCTTTCGAGACCTTTAAATACCAAGGGGAAGATTTTATACTTGATCTTAGATGTATTCTGGAATCCTTGAATTAGGTATATGACATGATCAGATCTATAATTTAAGAAGAACCCTTTGGCAGTCAAATGGAGAATGGATTCAAGTGGGTAGAGACTCGAGTTAGGGAGGCCAACCAGAAGACTGTTGCAGTAGTCTAAGCATGAGGTATTAAGGGCCTCCACCAGGATGAGACCTTTTATGGGGAGAAAAAGGGAATATATACCAAAGATATAGTGAAGTTTCTGACATATTGGATATATGGGATGAGTGTAAGGAAGAAGTTAAGAATGGCATAGAGGTTATGAGCTTAGGTTATAAGGCAACTGGTGGTGACATCAATAGTTATAGTAAATTTGAAAAGAGGGGAGGACTTGAAAAGAAATGATAATGTGTCTCTTTTGGACATGATGAATTTGAAATGCTTACAGGGCATTTATATTTTAAAATATCTAAAAGGTAGTTGGTAATATGAGACTGGAGCATGGGGCAGAGAAGCTAGGGGCTAGAAGAAAATTCTGCATGAGAAAATAATTGAGCCCATGGGTGCTCATAAACTCATGAAGAGGTAAGATAGAGGGAGAAAGAAAAACCTCCCGGGACAGACCTTTAAGGGATATCTAGGATTGTAGGGTATGAACTAGATGAAGAGATAGACTGAGAAGAAATGATCACATAAATAGGAGAAGAACCAGATAGTTATGTCATGAAAACAAAAAAAAGGGAGACTATCAGAGGCAGCTGGGTAGCTCAGTGGATTGAGAGCCAGGCCTAGAGACGGGAGGTCCTGGGTTCAAATCTGGCCTTAGACACTTCCCAGCTGTGTGACCTTGGGCAAGTCATTTGACCCCCATTGCCTACCCTTACCACTCTTCCACCAAGGAACTAATACACAGAAGTTAAGGGTTTAAAAAAAAAAAATATATATATATATATATATATATATATATAT
>NW_025379091.1:0-2789 GCF_016433145.1 Gracilinanus agilis
CTTACCTTCCGTCTTGGAGTCAATACTGTGTATTTGCTCCAAGGCAGAAGAGTGGTAAAGGTAGGCAATGGGGGTCAAGTGACTTGCCCGGGGTCACACAGCTAGGAAGTGTCTGAGGTCATATTTGAACCTAGGACCTCCCATCTCTAGGCCTGGCTCTCAATCCACTGAGTTACCCAGCTGCCCCCTATATAAAAATATTTTTGACAAAATAAAAAACTCATTCTTGACGCGAGAGAGGAATAAATAGAAGTTTCTTTAAAAACATAAGTAATATCTATCTAAAACCATTACCAAATATTATCTGTAATGGGGATAAGCTAGAGACCTTCACAATAAGATCAGGGGTGAAGCAAGGATGCTCATTATCACCACTTTTATTCAGTATTGTACTAGAAATGCTAGCTATAACAATAAGAAGAAAAATAAATTGATGGAATTAGAATAGACAATGAGGAAACAAATATCACTTTTTGTAGATAGTATGCAGGTATGTTTAGTCAACCCTATAGAATCAACTAAAAATACTAATTGAAACAATTAGTAATGTTGGCAAATTTGTAGTATATAAAATAAATCCACATAAATCATCAGCCTTCTGATATGTTACCAAGAAAACCTAGCAGGAAGAGACAGAAAGAGAAATTCCATTTTAAAATAATTGCAGATAATTTTAATTCTTGGCAATCTACCTTCCAAGACAATCTGAACTATTTGAACACTATTGCAAAACGTTTTTCACACAAAGATATAAACAACTAGGTAAATGGTTAGACCTAGCCAATATAATAAAAATGACAATTCTACCTTAATTGATTTATTTATTCAGTGCCATATCAATCAAACTACCAAAAATTATTTTATAGACCTAAAAAAATCACGACAAAATTCACCTAGAAGTATATGAGGTCAAGAATTTAAAGGGAATCAATCAATTGGAAAAAATTTTGAAGGAAGGTGCCCTAGCCATTCAAGATCTCAAATTTTGTTACAAAGTGGTAATCATCAAAACCATGTAGTCGGGGAATCAATTGAATAAATTAGTTACCCAACATATAATATTAAATGATTATAGTAATTTAATGTTTAATAAACCTTAAGGTCTAAGTTTGGGGGGCAAGAAGTCACTATTTAATAAAAATCACTGGGAAAACTGGAAAGCAGTTTGGCAAAAACTAGGAACAGACTAACATCTCACATCATATACCAAGATAAACGCAATCTGATTACAAGGACTTAGATATAGAGGGTGATATGATAAGAGAATTACATGAGCATGGAAAAAGTTACTAGTCACATGGATGGATAAGGGAATAGAGAAGAATTAGAGAGAACCTCAGATAGGAAAATACCTAATTTTGATTACATGAAATTTAAAGTGCTCTGCACAAAACTGATTCAAACCAAAATGAGAAAAAAAGCAGGAAATTGGAGAATGAGGTCTTTTTAATAGCAAGTTTCTTTGATAAAGGGTTAATTTCTCAAATATAGAGGAGACTGAATCAAATTTATAAAAATAAGTCATTTCCCAATTGAAAAATGGTCAAAGAATATTAATAGTTTTAGGGAAAAAAGAATAGTCATATAAAAATGCTCTAAATTTCTATTTTATTAGAGAAATTTAAATCAACTTTGAGGTACCATGTCACACCTCTCAGATAGGTTAATGTGACAGAAAAGGAAAAGAACAAATGATGGAGGGGATGTAGAAAAAATGGGACAATAATTCACTGTTGGAGTTGTGAAATGGTTCAACTATTCTAGAGAACTATTTCAGACTATGCCCAAGGGCTATCAAATTGTGCATGCTACTTTGACCCAGCAATACTATTGTATGTCTCTATCCTAAAGAGATAAAAAAAAGAAAAAGGAAAAAGATAAATTATATATATATATAAGCTCTTTTTTTGTGGTGGCAAAGAATTAGAAATTGAGGGAATATATATGATTTGGGAATGACTGAGCAAATTGTGATATATGATTGTGATAGAATACTATTGTGCTACAAGAAACGATGATGGGAATAGTTTCCTAAAATCTTGGAAAGACTTATATGAATAAACAGTGTAAAGTTAGCAGCACCAGGAAATAATTGTACATAGTATCAGCAATATTGTAAAGATGATCAATTGTGAAAGGCTTAGCTACTCTGCAGTGATTCAGGATAATTCCAAAGGGCTCATGATGAAAATTACTATCTACTTCCAGAGAGAAAACAGATGAACTCTGAGTAGAAACTGAAGAATAATATTTTAATTTTTTTATAACATGGCTATATGGAAATTTATTTTGCATTGTTTTATGCATATAATTGTTGTCATATTGCTTGCCTTCTCAGAGGATAGAAGAATGGCTGGAGGGAGGAAGAGAATTTGTAACTCAAAATTTAACAAAAAGTGTTAAAAATAAATTAAAACATAATCCACTTCCTAAAAAAAGCTTAGAACCACTTACCAACCTAATGTCTTTAATTAGTTTCTCAAGCTTCTAAATCTCTAATAATTAGAGAAATGCAAATCAAAACAACTGAGGTACCACCTCAGGCCTAGCAGATTGGCTAAAATGATAGCAGGGGAAAGTAATGAATGTTGGAGGGGATGTGGCAAAATTGGGACGTTAATGCATTGCTGGTGGAGTTGTGAACTGATCCAACCATTCTGGAGGGCAATTTGGAACTATGCCCAAAGAGCGATAAAAGAATGCCTGCCCTTTGATCCAGCCATACCATTGCTGGGTTTGTACCCCAAAGAGATCATAGATAAACAGACTTGCACAAAAATATTTATAGC
>NW_025379092.1:0-3915 GCF_016433145.1 Gracilinanus agilis
CCTTCCTTCCTTCCTTCCTTCCTTCCTTCCTTCCTTCCTTCCTTCCTAACTTCCTTCCTTCCTTCTTTCCTTCCTTCCTTCCTTCCTTCCTTGTTTTTTTTCTAAACCCTTACCTTCTGCCATAATATCATTTCAAAGACAGAAGGAGTGGCAAGGGCTAGGCAACTGGGGTTAATCGACCTGTCCACAGTCACACAGCTTGTAACTGGGTATTTCTTAAAAGTCTATATTAGCTAGAAACAGTGTTAATATTTTATTACTTTCAGTGACAAATATATTTAGACATTAACCTCAATAAATATTAGGATTCTAAGCTTTACACTATATTCTACTATTCTTGTATTGGTAAGACAATTTTCTAATGGATTATTAAATGATATTTCTTCTTCATTTTAAAATTTGAAAACCAAGATACTTCAGTGTATTAGCTAGACACACAGGGAAATATTTTTTCTTGAAATATAAATATGTAATTTAAGTCAACAAGCAGAAACTTAGTATTTATTATGATCATTATTGTGTTACCACACTTATGTTCCATTGAAAATTGTGTGCAATTTGGTTGCTCATAAAAGTGAAATACGAAAACCACTGGTTAGGGCTTTAAAAAGTCAGGTAAGTTGGTGGAGATCTCTTATAATATAGTGTTGCTACTAACTAATTGTATCAGCTTCTGCAATTCTCATTTATAAAGTGCTAAAATTTAACAATTTGTCTGCCTGGACTACATTTCAAGAAAATGTTTATCAATAAAAATGCGAATTGTTAAATTTATTAGCAATATTAAACACGAACGCATCATTAGCCACCATATTTTAATGGGTGCATAAATGGAACTTAGGTTCTCTTGCTTGTGTAGGCACTGAAGTGAATTATTATATCTCTAAATGCTGTCCAATTTTAATGTACACATTTGTTTGCATGGTGTCCACTCATAAGCAAAGCCTAACTCAACTAAATTCTACTTATATAAATATCATCTGACTTTGCATCCTAATGCAAGATTTATGATAATGAAAGGGGTTGGGGGAGGAGAGTATATCAGTTTAAGTTCATTTGCATTACAAACATTTGAGGATTATTTGAAAAAGGAAACAATAATTTTATGGTTAAGAATGTCCTAGAAAGCAAATGCCCATTACCTAGTTTTAATGTATTAGTAGTAGCAAAATGCTCTCTAGTAATAAATACTGATTGAAGACTATGTTTATACTCATTAAAAATATGCAGCACCAGACATAATTCACATTTTTCTAACTCGACTGGGCTTTAATTTTGTTCATAAAAAGGAAGAATTAAAATTATATTAGCAATTGCTATGTAAGTATGAACTTGAAGGACTATGTGTTATTTTTTCTCCATCTAACTCTAACAATTCTTCCTGTACTCCTGGCTCTAGGGGCTTTGCCCTCTCCACTATTATATAGCCCTGGATCCATGTATGCAGTGGTCAGGTATAGGAGAACCTGGCCTTTAATGCTAGACTCCTTTGATCATTCTCTTTGCCTCATTATACCTTTCAGCCTTCTGCCCCAGAGAAAATTACTTATAAGTTAGGTTTGGTTAGGTTTGGTTTGGTTCACATCTGGGATCTCCCAAAGGGGCACAGTGAAACAGTACTCAAATGTACAATATGAAACAGGAAAAAACACCTATTTTCCTCTACACAAAGGAAATGCTAACATTCTCAAGATAGCCAGATGTATGTTGACAGAGTGACCTAAAACTGGATATAGTAACATTCACATAGCTACTATTTAGATCTCCTACAAATACTTGATTTCATCACTGCTAATGAGATAACATTTACTAAAAACACTCAGGTGGTCCTTCATTTATTATATTATAGGTACATGGCAAAATGAACTTTTGAACATATTAGCTATATAATATTTTAAATCTTCTAAAAGCAAACCATAAATGATATTCTTCTCTGAAGTATCACCATCATTATTAGAATTATTAATAATACTAGCGAACATTTATATAGTACCTAAGTGTCAGGCACTGTGTTATCACTTAAATGTTATTTCATTTGATCCTCACTAAAACCCTGGGGGATAGATGCTATTTGTATCCCCATTTTATAGTTGAGGAAATTAAGGCAAACAAAGGCTAAGTGATTGACTTGCCCAAGGTTATTCAGCTAATAAGTATCTAAGGCTGGATTTGAACTCTCCTTGAAGATATGAAATGTTTGTTACTGTTTTTGTATCTTCAGTGTTTGTATAATACTTGACACAAAAAGTGCTTAATAAATGGCTGTTGAAGGGGCAGCTGAGTGGCTCAGTGGATTGAGAGCCAGGCCCAGAGATGGGAGGTCTTGGGTTTAAATCTGGATTCAGACACTTCCTAGCTGTGTGACCCTGAGCAAGTCACTTGACCCCTATTGCCCACCCTTACCACTCTTCTGTCTTAGAATCAATACATAGTAGACAGAAGGTAAGGGCTTAAGACAAACAAATAAATAAATGGCTGTTGAATGAATAAGTCATTCATTGCATTAAATTAAAATCCACAAGAGATAAGTTCTGTAGCCAAAAAGAAAAAAATAGATAAATGTATACACACACACACATATATAATTTCATTTTTCATGATATATATACACAATATTCACATTAAAATATTTTGGTGTCACATAAACAATTTCTACACTGATGTTTATAGCTATGAACTATAAGTAAGAATATATTCAGATAAACATTTAATATTTAAAAACATAAAAATCAACTAATCAAAAAATAACTGTTGAGTGACTATTATGTGTAATGGATATGGAAAATACAACATTCAAAATAATTATCATTTGGTGTCCACAAATGTTACAAAACTAATGTCTTTTAATTTTTAAATTGTTGTTTAAAAATGTATTCAAAATAACTGGTTAGGATTTTTGGACGTTATTGTTATGTTTAAAGTGAAATTGTTGGGGCAGCCAGGGAGCTGAGTGGATAGAAAGCCAGGCCTGGAGACAGGAGGTTCTGGTTTATGTGGCCTCAGATACTTCCTAGTTATATGGCCCTGGGCAAGTCACTTAACTCCAATTGCTTTACCAATCTTTTGCCTGGGGCCAATATTTAGTGTTGATTCTAAGACAGAAAATAAATATTTAAAGGAAAAAGTGCAATTGTTAGGTGCAAGATTCATAAGTGGATAGTGATAATCTGATGTTTTCTCAAGTAACAACTTTAGGACTCTGTACAAATTCATATATTTAGCTTTTTAAGATGGAAGGAAATGATCTAAGTCAGTGATGGGCAAACTACAGCCCACAGGCCAGATGGGGCCCCCTGAAATGTTCCATCTGGCCCCGTGACATTATCCCTAATCTGATGAATACAATGAGTAGGATACAATACAATGAAAGTGAAAGAGTTGCCTCAGAAACAGACTGACAGTTGAGCATTTCCTTTCCTTTGGCCCCTCTTTAAAAAGTTTGCCCATCACTGATCTCATTCATTCATTAAACAATTCAATAAATACTTAAATATTTTCAATTAAATTGGCAATGTGAAAGGTTGAAGAACCCATGTCTCTTATGTACAGTCAAGCAAATTTCTGAAAAGACAACAGAAAGGGTTTTTCCGGGTTAAGATGGCGGCAGAGTAAGAAGCAGCTCTTAACCTCTCCTGACCGAAGCACACAAAACTCCTCAAGGGGACATAAAAACAAGTCCAGACGAACGGAGGAACCCCACAACAGGGCACAGCGTGGAAGGTATGTGGAATCGAGACATTTCCAGGCTATAAAGGGCTCTCACTAAATCGCGGGCTGAGCAACCGCCCCACCCCCACCCCCACCCCCTCCACACTCATCTATAGCTCTGAACCCAGCTAAAAAGAAATAGGGCAAGTTTGGGGCACCCATCGAGTCATCAGCAGCTCCGGGACCTGTTCCTGAGAGCAGCTAGAC
>NW_025379093.1:0-2702 GCF_016433145.1 Gracilinanus agilis
AAGGAAGGAAGGAAGGAAGGAAGGAAGGAAGGAAGAAAAAAGACATCTACAATGGCCTCAGTTATCATTTGTGAACCTAACCTATGCAATAAAAAAACAATCTTAAATTATTATACTTCTTGACGTCCTAAGAACCAAGCAGAGGCAACGTCTGTTTTTCCAAACAATTACATAGTTCTGGGGCTCAGATAAAGTCTCTCTCAACAATTCAAAATAGGTCATACTGAAATCAGTTTTTAAAAGTATAAACTAGGTATGAAGAGTATGTGGAGTCCTACAGGCCACTCATAGTTGAGGCCAGAAAGGAATTTGGTTCCTCATCACTCTTCTCTACAATCATTTAAGAAAGGTCTGTATCATTCTTCCTATCATTGAGCTTTATTAATTTTCAAGTCACTTAGTAGAAGAACATATTGACAAGCCATTAGGAAGTATATTGATTGCAAATATCAATCATTTCACAAAATTGAGATAGCACTTCCCCATTGACAATTGCTCACCGGAGATATTCACTCCTATGATTGAGGTCATTAACACTGCAAAATAGAAGCTTAGCTTGGAGTTCTTATTTCTTGAAATAGTCCAGGGGACAAGGTGTCCCCTGCCTAGTGTAACAATTAAAAATGATAAAGACTAATATTATGAGGAAAAGTAATATTTTAATTACCATGGCCATGTTGGTAAAATATATAAGACCATGCCTGACTATTCAAAAAATGCCACTCATCCGTACCTCCTCCCATCTTGTCTGTGTAGTCAAAGAGGTCATCTCAAGGCCAACCTCTGAATTTAAGCTATGCTATACATTGGAGACTTCACCAGGTCCAAAACTGGAAACCCATTGGATCACAGAAAATGTAGTTTCAAAGACTCCCACATGTCCACAGGAAGTTTGTCAAATACTTTTAAATGGAACCCCCAGAATTCCAAATAACACATTAGAGACCTTACAAGCTTAATAAAGTTTCATTAAATAAAGAGATGGAGAATAGCTCAAAATAGGCAACTTATCACTTCTCCATTATTTCCTTTTATTTACCTTTTTCCCTCAGACCTCTCACACAGTGATTTCCTAATGAAAAGAAATGAAAGATCTAAAAAATTAAGGTTTTGAAAAGGAATCTGAGGTAGAATAAATCAGTTTTCAAGATTAAGTCAAGGAGATAGCCCTTCCTTTGTAAAATAAAATAAAAGGAAAAGAAAAAGAACATGAGAAGAGATGTATTTGTTCTATTTACCAAACATCCATTAACCCTTTGCTGCATTCAAGACACTGAAATAAATGCTAGTGATACAAAGCTGAATATGATCCAGACCCAGATTTCATGTAGGATATGACCTAGAAGAGGGAAATAATTTCTAAAGTACAATGAAAAAAAACTTGGCTTTAAGTTATCAAAAAATCTGGGTTCATCCATGTCCTTAAGCAAGTTACTCATTAATATAAATAAGAGTAATTATAAATATTAGCAATAGTTAACATTTACATATCACTTTAAGGTTTGCAAAGTGCCTTATATATGTTATTTCACTTAATCCTCATTATAACCCTCTTAGATAGGTGCTATTATGATCTTCATTTTACAGAAAAGGAAAATGAACCTAAGAGGAGATAATCCTTGCCCAATGTCACAGCACCTAAGTAAATATCTGAGGAAGGATTTGGACTCAGGTCTTCCTGATCCCAATCCTGCACTCCATTCTCTGTGCCATCTAACTGGCCCTTCACTTCTCTGAGCATCAGCTCTTCATCTACAAAATGATAACTTGTGAGGATCATTCATCTCTTAATTTATGATCCTATGAAGTAGGTGAGTTTAATAACTGCAAAGGAGAGGCTGTAAGAAATAAAATGAATATAAAAACAAGGCCCAAACTAAAAGTCATCAGAAATGTGAGAGATGAAAGAATGCAGTTGCAACTGGTTATAGGAAAGAATTATGAATGGAAGTAGCACCTGAAATGGACTTTGAAGGAAGGTAAGGGATTCAGCAGATGAAGAAGATACAGAGGGAGAAGGAACCAGAGCAGGAGTCAAAGTATGGAGTCCAATTCAAGTGTAAGGTAAGGCATAAGCAAGGACACAGGAAAATTAGGTTTGTTTCCTAAGGTGATCATGGAAAAAGGAAAAGAACCTATATGTTCTAAAGATTTTATAGCAACTCTCTTTGTGGTGGCAAATAATTAGAAATTGAAGTGACTTACACAATTTCCTCAGTTTTCTCAATTCCCTCCTTTGATGCATGTGGCAAGGGATCATTTCACCCCTATTCCCTCCATTGTTCACTTAACCATAAGCCAAATTTATACTCACAATCAACATTATGAAGGGATGCCCATCAGTTGGATAATGGATAAATAATTTGTGGCATATAATTGTGATGGAATGCCACTGCTCTGAAAGAAATGATTAACAGGTTGATTTTTAAAGAAACTTGGAAAGGTGTATGTGAAAATATGAAGAGTAGAACAAAGAGAACATTGTTTGGAATATTGTTTGAAGAATGACTTGTTAGGAGATCTATGTGGCTCAATGGATTGAGAGCCAGGCCTAGAGATAGAGGTCCTAGGTTCAAATATGGCCCCCAATATTTCTTAGCTATATTAGGAATAAAAAGGGGTCTGGCCAAAGTTATTAGCATTTATAAATCAGAGAGAGAAGAGAAGAAAAGAGGAGAGGAGAGGAGAGGAGAGGAGAGGAG
>NW_025379094.1:0-1941 GCF_016433145.1 Gracilinanus agilis
TATATATATATATATATATATATCTCCAAGAGGTCAAGAGATCACTCTTGACCAGAAGGAAGAATGCTTTGTCAAAGGGCATGAAGTGTATAAGGAATACTTCCTGTAGTTTCAGATTATTTTCCCAAACAGTTAAAGCACTTTACACCATCAGCCTTCCCTCTACCACATCCCCTCCAATATTGACCATTTCAGTCTTTGCCAATTTTCATTGTATTGAAACTGTGTTCTCTGAGCTTTCAGAGCAGAAAATGACAAAGGACCATCTCTTTTCTGTCTGCTCACCTTAGTCAAATGACCTTGCAAATTCCCTTTTTTCAGCTCTCTCCTCTAAATTTCAGCTTCTCCTTATTCTTCCAGCTTTTCTTTTGGAAGATCATTTCCAGAACATTTTATATAAGCAACACTTACAGCTTACAACAGGAGACTAGTAGCCAGAGAGATGGATACCAGATAAACCTGTTACTTTTTTAGTCTAGAGAGGATTAATTCCCATAATAGGACTTCTAAATTTTCCTTTTTTTTTTTTACTAAGCTTTTAAAATTAAAGATTAATCAAACAAAAACACACCCCAAATCTGGACTCTTGGCAAAGCCTTATTGCCTGTGACATAAACAGAAAAAATTATAAAGGTCTGCTCTGCAATTATTTTGTTCTCACAAAGAATAATTCATAAGGAGGCCTCAGAACATATTACAATTATAATCTCCTTGATAACCACCTAGAAAGTGTTTAACACAGTGAACACTTGTTTAGCCAAGTTGGCTGGAGAATCTGCTTAACTGAATAAGCTACCAAAGAGGCCAAAAGTGGATTTTCAAGGAATTACGAGGTCAAATATACTTGCAAATACCTCCATGTGAGAAAGGATTGAGGTATCTGGGCTTCTTAAGTGATTGTGAATTTACCAAAATTCAGTTCAATTCATTTCAATATATTAAGTAGTTATTAAGTACCTACTGTGTACCAGGCACTCTGCTAAGGGCTGCAAATATAAATTAAAAACTAAACAACTAATCCCCTAAAGAATCTTATATGTGTGGGTTAGGAGGGGATTGGGGAAGACATGAACGCATAAGAACAAATTATTTTGGGGGGAGAAGAGTAGGAGAGAGCCCCACCTTTGGCCAAGGTTAACCTTATGAACTTTCAATGGTTGGAAGGCTTGGACTTTTCCTGAGGATCACAGGAACGGCAAGGGTTGATGACACCATTTATGTCTAGAGCTAAGGAGGAAGTAGATGAATCAAGGAAAAGTAGTGTCAGGATTCTACAAGGAGCCCAAAAGAAAGGTCTACCTGAGGGAAGCTTTACAAGGACTTCATGGAGGGCAGAGATGGCTTTCAGATAATCAGGAGCTGTGAATTTATCAATTTTCCGCATATCCTATCTAAGTTTGAGCCCACATTCCCTGGACTTTCATTTTGCTGGTGAGAGACTGTGTCCCTGGTGTGGGAAAATGTTTTGTACTAAATGTTCTTACTCCACCAACTTAGTTAACTCCCATTTCTGAAAGTTAATTAAGACTGTCAAGCAATCAGTGAGGAATAACCTAATGGGGGGTTCTTGAGCAACAGTAATAAAGACCACCTCCCAGCCTCTGAAAGTTACACCTAGAATCTTAAGTTGAGAAATGGTTTAGGTACCATCTTGGAACCTAACCTGCTTGTGGAAGTACAAGTTTGAAGAGTAAACCCAGATACACAGTGTATGAAAATTAATAGTTTGGGGGCAACTTACTGATGGGAGAAGGGGAATCAAAGAGGTGGTGCTTTGGGGATAGCTGGGTGGCTCAGTGGATTGAGAGCCAGCCCAGAGATGGGAGGTCCTGGGTTCAAATCTGGCCTCAGACACTTCCTAGCTGTGTGACCCTGGGCAAGACCCTTAACTCCCTTGGCCTAGCCCTTACCACTCTTCTGCCTTAGAACCAATACACAGTA
>NW_025379095.1:0-3793 GCF_016433145.1 Gracilinanus agilis
TTCTAAAAAGTGAAGATTTGGGAGAGAGGGAGAGCGAGAAAGAGATAGAGAGAGAGAGAGAGAGAGAGAGAGAGAGAGAGAGAGAGAGAGAGAGAGACTCTGGCCTGGTCCTGAGGCCCCAACCAGGCAAGGCTTCAGGGGCCCCAACAAAGGGGGCATAGTGGTTAATTAAACAAGGTTTCTAGCTACCTCTAAGAAGAGAGGCCTCCTTTGAGGCTAGGGCCTCCAGAAAAGGAGGCCAAGGAAAAGAAAGAGGAAGTCAGCCTAATTTACCCACATGACAATTCAAAAGGAAGCAGTCTGAAGTCTCATTCAAGCTCCCCCAAGGCCAGGTTCAAAAAGCAAAATCTCCCTCACTGGAAGTCACCATCATATTTAAAAGATAGTTCATTTTGTCACTTCCTGCATCCACCCTCTGGTTTTACTTTGACAAAGGATAGTCTCAACCTTGTTTTGGACTGCCCAGGGGGCAGTCACTTGTTTTTGATTTGTCACTAGCACATGTGGGTCATAGACCTTCCCCTTCCCCACTTAATTCTAAATTGGGTGGGGTGACATTCCTGGTGGCTAAAGTCTAAAGAATGAATAAGGGTGAGTTAATTCCATTTACACAGATTAAAATATGCTTTCTAATTTAGATCTACCATTGATATACTTTATGAGCTTCACAAACTGTTCTCTTTGCTTTGAGTAACTAGCCAGTCTTTTATGATACCTTTGTTTCTTATTTTGAATATAAAACAATTCATTGAGGACATTTTTTCCTAACCTAGATTCCTGGGGAGTGCTGGAATCAGCTCATAGAGTCTCCAGAAAGCTGATTATTAAATTTTAAATGTGACTGTTTAAACTACAGAAATCAACCAATGTAATAAATCAGCGACTGATTTATTGTTTGTTTTTTTTTTAATTGCCTAGATATAAGAAAGTTATGGAACAATGTTAAAAATGTAGATTAAACTCAAAAATATTTCATGCATACTTTTTTTCTCTGTAGAGCTAGTTATTAAATATTTTAATGCTGTGATGCCTTTTTCCTCATGACTGATGGAAAGGGAAAGTGAAGAATTGTGGGGAGGATAGCTGTCTTACTGTATTTTTTTTTAATTTAAAGATATTTTATTTTCTCAATTACATATAATAATAATTTTCAACATGTTTTCCAAAATTATAAGATCCAAACTATATCCCTCTCTCCCTTCCCTCCCTCTACTTGGAGGTGGAAAGCAATTTGATCTGGGCTATATATGTATTATTATGCAAAACACACTTCCATATTGGGCATTTTTTGTAAAATCACACTCATATAAAATCAAAACCCCAAATAATACCATAAACAAACTGATGTGAAAGATTTGATGTGCATCTGACTCCAACAGTTCTTTTTCTGGAGGTGGATAGAATTCCCAATTGTAAGTCCTTCAGAATCATCCTAGATCATTGCATTACTGAGAGTAGTCACATCCCCTACAGTTGACTGTTTTACAAGGTTGCTGTTATTGTGTACAATGTTCTCCTGGATTTGCTTATTTTTTTCTTTGTCAGTTCATATAGATCTTTCCAGTTTTTCCTGACATCATCTTGTTTATCATTTCTTATAACACAAGAGTATTCCATCACCAACATATACCACAATTTGTTCAGCCATTCCCCAACTGATGGACATACTCTCGATTTCCAATTCTTTGTCACCACAAAAAGAGCTGCTAGAAATATTTTTCTACAAGTAGGTTCTTTTATTTTTTTAATCATCTTTTTGGGATACAAACCCAGTAGTTGCATTTACAGAATGAAAGGGTGTGCTCAATTTTATGGCCCTTTGGTCATAATTCCAAATTGCCCTCCAGGATGATTGGATAAGTTCACAACTCTACCAGCAATGCATTAGTGTCCCAGGGTTGCCACATCTCATCCAGCGTCTTATATAACAACAGGATTATTAGACCTTTCTACATCTATTGACCTAAGAGAACAGAACAATCCATAGGAATTTCAAAGAAGGAGATTTAAATCTAATGTCAGGTAAAAATAAAACGCAAGAACAATTTAGAGCTATCCATCTATGGAATTAGTTGCATTAGTAATAATGTGATTATCCTTATTGGAGGTCTTTAAAAAGACTGGATATCTATGTAGTGTGTTGTAGTATAGATTTCTTTCCAGATATGAGTTGATGCCATGATTCTTCAGTCCCTTCCAGCTCTAAAATTCTATTAATACTCTGAAGTCAGTCCACTGGAAGATCAATAGATGGAGACCAATGTTCTTCCTGAGTTAGCTAGAGATAAGTGTTCACATGTTTATGCTATTTTTCTACAACCTTCTGGATTTTCCCTTGTGATATCTTGAGTTCTAGGGTTCAGAAAGTCAAATGTCTTATCTCCATCTCCCAGTTCTTCTCTCTTAGACTTTAGGCTCCTGAATTCAGTAGTGGGAAAACAGGTACCCAAATCCCCACAGTGATTCCCATTATAAAAGGTTAAAAAATGTAAATGGAAATCTCCTTATGCCTCTGATCTCTATCTCCCTGTATCTCTAGCAGCTGAATGTAAAAACAACCTTTGCCAATTGTGTGGGAGTCTCTGAGGCCCATTAGATCTTTGTTTTCCTCTTTTTAAAAAATTTTCTTTCCCCTCTGGGGATGATGAATTATTTATGCCTTTGAAATAGTTTCGGAAGCCACTCTCTCCAGAGAACAGTTCCTACGGGGGAGGGGGGGGGAACTATGTGGCTTCTTAATGGAGTGCCCAAGCACCCCCCTCCCCCATCTCACTAGCTTTGACCTCAGCTAATCACTTGCTGAGCAGCCTCTGATGGAAGCACCAGGAATATCTTGGGAACCACTTCAGTAGTGATAGCTGCTGCTGCTGCTGCTGCTGTTGCTGTTGCTGTTGCTGCTGTTGCTGTTGTGAGGGGCTGGGGAATAACTGTGCTGGCTCTCAAAACTCATCCTGACTGGCCAGTGAGCCTGTCCACCTAACTCTTTTCTTAGCTGCTCACCTCTATAACTCTCACCAAAGTCACAACAATTCTAGAACTAAGGATGTGGGGCTAGGAAAATATACTAGAATCCTGGCTTTAAAGGATGAGGACAGCTATGCAGGAAGACAAGTCTTGGGTGCAGCTTTCTGCCTTTCAAAGACATTCTCTAGTCTAGCCCATCTCTCAGACACAAAATCATAGAACCATAAACCTGGAAAAACTTTCCAAGTCAACTCACCAAACATTATTTTTGAGGAAACTGAGACTCCACATTCTTCAACACTCCGCTCAAATTCTACCTGCTGAAAGAATCTTTTCCTGGTCTCTCTGCTTTACTCCCAGCTGCCAGTTCTTCACTCTGAGATCCTTTTCCATTTACATTGTATATATCTTACACATACACACACATAACACAAACTCACACAGAGTAAATATATATATATATATATATAATAAAATATATTAAAAGTTTATATATGTAATATGTGTAAATACTGGAGATAGAAATAATGTGTATATATCTATGTGTACATACCAATATATGTACACAGTATGTACATACTATATACATATATATGTATAAACCCATATATTTACAAATATTTATATATACCAATGCCTTGCAAATAGTAAGATTCTAATAAATGCTTGTTGATTGATCAAGTGATTAATTAGCATATATATATACATATATATTCTCCCACAGGACTTCTTTCTTTCCTTCCTTCTTTCCTTCCTTCCATTCTTTTTCATTTTTATATCTTCCTTCCTTCCTTCCTTCCTTCTTTCCTTTCTTCCTTCCTTCCTTCCT
>NW_025379096.1:0-2925 GCF_016433145.1 Gracilinanus agilis
ATAGATAGATAGATAGATAGATAGATAGATAGATAGATAGATAGATAGACAGATGGATAGATAGACAGGCAGACAGATAGACAGACAGACAGACAGACAGACAGATAGATAGATAGATAGATAGATAGATAGATAGATAGATAGATAGGTAGGTAGATAGGTAGATAGGTAGATAAAAGAAGTAAACCCCCCCAAAACCCAATTAGTACCTTCTTCTCTAAGGTTAGGGCAGCCAGGTGACACCATAGTGCCCAGAGCACCAAGTCTGACATCAGAAAGACTCATCTTCCAGGAGTTCAAAACTTGTCTCAGACAATTCCCAGCTATGTGATCCTGGAAAAGTCACTTAACCTCATTTGCCTCAGTTTCCTCATCTGGCAAATGAGCTGAAGAAGGAATGGCAAACCACTCTAGTATGTCTGCCAAGAAAACCCCAAATGGGGTCACAGAGAGTGGGACATGACTGAAAAACAACTAAACAACAAAAAAATGAAATCACAATAAAAGACACCAAAATGTTCATGCCCTTTGACACAGTGATCTTGCTATTAAATTTCTACCATACAGCAGTTATTGATGCAGAGAAAAGACCAATCTGTACAAAAGTATTTCCCTGGAAACAGTGGGTTCAGCAATGGGAAAACAACATCTAGGCGAGGGGCAGCTAGATGGCTCAGATGATAGAGAACCAGAGTTCTCAGATATGCCATAGCTCTATGATTCTTGGGAAAGTTATTTAAACCCAATTGCCTTGTCCTTACCTCTTTGCTGCCTTGGAACCAATATTTAGTATTGATCCTAAGATGGAAGATAATGGTTTTAAAATAATAATAATAGGGGCAGCTGGGTAGCTCAGTGGATTGAGAGCCAGGCCTAGAGACGGGAGGTCCTAGGTTCGAATCCGGCCTCAGACACTTCCCAGCTGTGTGACCCTGGGCAAGTCACTTGACCCCCATTGCCTACCCTTACCAATCTTCCACCTATAAGTCAATACACAAAAGTTAAGGGTTTAAAAAAATTAAAAAAATAATAATAATAACAAATAACTTTTAGGCAGCTAGGTGGTAGAGTGAATAAAATGACATTTGAGTCAGGAAAACTTGAGTTCAAATTTGGCTGCAGACACTAACTGTGTAATCCTGGGAAAGTCAGTTTCCTCATCTATAAAATGGGAATAATAATAACCTTAACTCACTGGTCTTTTATGAGAACCAGATGAGATAGTACTTGTTAGGTGTTTTGCAAAGTGTTATATGAATGCTATTATTATTAAATGTAACAATGTGTTATGCCAATGTGCCAACAAATATGAAGAAATGAGAAGATGCTGAGAAAAAAAAAAAGCAAAATCAAAAGAATGACTTCTTTCTAAATACAATGGACTACATCGGTGCAGCCCTGTTAAAGTTGGTGTGCATGTGGTCATTTTTTACTTTTGTCAGTCCATTTGTAATGAGGGGAGGCAGTTCTCGTGCCTTCACAGACCACCCGAGAGGTATCTCTTCACCGGAAAAGGCAGGGTGACTGCTTCTGGGAGAATCGTGATGATATTGAAGGGAAGAACATGCGTGGCTGTCCTGTAACTGGTTCTGGATGGCCAACCCTGTGATTGGCCTTTTTCTATTGGCTCTGTAGCTGGAACTGTCATTATCTTCAAAAGAGATTTAGTCAGCTGCAGTTAGGTCTTTCTTTACTGAATTCATGTCTGGAAAATCAAAACCTTCAGTCACCGGCCGGTGAGATCACTCGTAAACAGCTGGCCTGATCCTTTTTCTTTATATGGAGCTCAGCCCCCACCTGCCATATACTTCTCTCCATTTCTTAGGAGTGAGCAACAAACACTCCAGTTCCATTTGACCATTTAAAACCAGATAGCTTTTAGAGAAGGATTTTTTTTTTTCAAAGCTGTTACCTTCCATCTTAGATTCAATACTATCAGTTCCAAGGCAGAAGAGAGGTAAGGGCTAGGCAATGGAGGTTAAGTGACTCGTCCAGGGTCACATAGCTAGGAAGTGTCTAAGGTCAGATTTTAACTCAGAACCTCCCATCTCTGGGCCTGGCTCTCCATCTACTGAGCCACCTAGCTGCCCCCAATATTTATTTATAAGAATAAAACAAAATAATTATCAGTGTCCTGCATAAACAAGCTACCTTACTTGCATAGGATATTTGTATGGAATATGGATTTGTCTGCATACACCCAAATTAAGCCAGCTAAATGTCCCAGATTAAATTAGATTGTTCTGGATTCCAGTAACTTCCCATCCCTATACAGTAAAGAGTCCCCGACAGTGCTCTACAGCTGCCAAACTTTCCAGAGCACTACTTCCACTTGTCCCAGATTTCATTAAACCATTTAAATGAAGGTAGATTTATCACTCATTGTCAACTATCATGAGTCATTTCAGATTACAGGATAGACTGTTGACTGAAGACACTGTCACAGACAATGAACTTAATAAAGGCATGAATCGTGATAACAGGAGCAAGAATAACAAGAAGTCTGTTACCCGATATGACTTTATAAGAGAAACCCCATTATGTCATTTGCTGAGATGATGTCAGTTGAAGACTTGTAGTGTAGACAACATTGGCAGCAACACGCTGGTTTTCTGCCCTGAAATAAGGAACAAAATAACCTTGTTGAATTTAAGGATTTTCTTTTGACATCTCACACACAGTTCAGATTTATGACATGAAAATACATTGCATTGCAGTTTGAGAGCATTCTTCTTTAAATATCAATACGAGGGGGCAGCTGGGTAGCTCAGTGGATGGAGAGTCAGACCTAGAGATGGGAGGTACTAAGTTCAAATCTGGCCTCAGACACTTCCCAGCTGTGTGACCCTGGGCAAGTCACTTGACCCCCATTGCCCACCCTTACCACTCTTCCACCAAGGAGCCAATACACAGAAGTTAAGGGTT
>NW_025379097.1:0-4524 GCF_016433145.1 Gracilinanus agilis
GAGAGAGAGAGAGAGAGAGAGAGAGAGAGAGAGAGAGAAAGAGAGAGAGAGAGAGACAGAGAGAGAGAGACAGAGAGAGAGAGAGAGAGAGAGGGACAGAAAGAGAGAGAGAGAGAGACAGAGAGAGACAGACACAGAGACAGACACAGAGAGAGAGAGACAGAGAGAGAGAGAAGAAAGAGAGAGAGAGAGAGAGAGAGACAGAGAGGACTGAACACCCAGCTGAGAAGTCTGCCCTTGCTCTCTCCCTCTATTTCCCAGCCTCCATGTAAGAGTTACCCTCTGGTCATGCTGCTGCAGCAGATCCTCCTCGTCCTCCTCCTGAGTTTGACCCAAACCCTGGGCCTTCCTGTCCTTCATTTTGACGTCTTTCTCGCCCAATATAACTGAGCTTAAATTCCATTTCCTCCAGGAGGATTTATTTCACGCAGCTTATCTCTGGTAGAAAAAGCCCTGAGCAGGCAATCAGAGATCCTAGCTCTTTGTGTTATGCATGGTGCCTCGGTTTCCCAAACCTTCAAAAAGGACAGTCAGTCATACTTGCCCTAAATTCCTTGTACTATTCATGAACGGCCCAAATATGGCCTCGGATATGAGGCACCTTGAAAACCCAAAGCTCTGGACAAGCTGAGCTCTCAGGCCTTGGGATCCCGGGGCTGGGAGAGGCCTGGAAGCTCATGGGTCACAGGACCAGGACCCTCCCTGCCCCGGTTTCCAGAGGAGGGACTTCTCCGCCCCAGGAGGCAGGCCACTAGCTATCTGGGTGGAGGGTCTGTTTCTTCTCTCCACAAAATCCCCAACTTCGTAAGGGCAGGACGCACGAGGACAGAAGATAAACTAAATCCCGCTGAGACCCGAACCAGGCCGTGCCGCCCTCGCTCGGGCTTTGCTGGGGCTGATAATGGTGGGTTATCCTTCGGCTGAAGCCCTTCAAACAATCCGGGGATTTCAGTCACTCGGGGAATCCGAGCCGTCTCGGGCAGCCCAGCGGAGGTCTCCCAGCAGCACCCTAAGAACAGAGGCGGCTTTTCAAACAAAGTCAGGCTCTCTTTCAAAGCAGGGGAGGCGGCGGCACCTGGGAGCTCCCTGAAGGATCCCTGGTGCTCGGGCCAACATTCCGGCACCTCCCTGCTCGAGGGCCATAAAAACAAAACCTCTCGGCCTTTCCCTGGGCTGCTGGTGGCCTCCGCGCACTGCCCAGCACTGGGAGCGAAGCACCTTCGGCTTGGGAAGGCCTTTTACTGGGTGCCAACCCGACGTCCCAAACACAGTCACACTGGAAAACTCTGCCCTCTCCCGAGACACCCGCCCAGGCCACTAGGCTAGAACACGAGGCTGCCATCGCCGGAGACGCCCAAGAAGCCCGGCCAGCAGGGGTGCCTGGCGCTAAGGAAAGGCGCAGTTGTTTTTTATGTAAATGCTCCTCGTTTTGAGAGTGACGGCCTGGCAGAGGGCACAGCCTCGGAGGGAGGAAGGTGTGGGATCAACCTGACTTCTGAAACACCCTGGCTGTGTGACCTTGGGCAGATCACCTGCTTTCTTCCTGTTCTGGGCAGCGCCCGGACACTAGGAGGCCAAGGAGGAGTCGGCCTGCATTGGAGGAGACTTCTCTTAGCTGGGAGATGCCTCGCTCCGGGGAAGTGCAGGTTCTGCCCCTCGTCTGTCTCTGTCTCTCTGTCTCACACTCACACACACACACAGAGACACACACAGACACACACACACACACACACACACACACCTTGGCAGAGTGCCCACCTTGCAAATCTCTAAGTCCTGCCTTGTCCCCTGCCCACAACAGATCCAGGGAGGGGGGCCGGGGAGGCCCTTTACCTGTGAGGTGGCTGGAGGCCGGCCTCTGGGACAAGAGCCAGATGACCCCAAAACGAAGGATTTCCTTCCTCAGATTTCCGCTTAGACTCAGCCCGTGTCTCAGCCCGTGTCTCCGGCTCGTTCTGCCTCGTGCCTTTGTTTCCGGGGATGATGAATGGTCGGATGCTCCAGTGCTTATTCACGGAGTCGGGTTCTACAAGATCAGCCCCCGCTGCCGGCGACCAGGGCAGGAATAGGCAGGTGGGCAGCGAATGGCCACCACGGCAGTGCCTGAGGCAGACCCGGCGGGGGTCAGGGATGGGAACGAGCGGGTGCTGGCCCGCTGCAGTGGCCGAGAGAGACCTCTGAAGGCAGAGATAATGAAGGGCCTCGAAGGAAGGGCACCGGGGGGAGAGGCAGAGGCGGCTGGGCAGGAGGGAGGCCGTCTGGAAGCTCTCGAGGGGCTCGTCCCTTCTACTTCTCCAGCCCGCGGGGTCTCCCTGGATCCTCCTAGTTCTGGAGGTCTCATCAGGCCATTTAGGAGACGAAGAAAGCGGAGTGCAGAGCCTCGGCCAGCTTCACGGGGCTCCCCGGGGTCCGAGGGGGGCCTGAGCGAAGGTCCCTCTGACTAGGCAGTGCCCTGCCTGCCCCCCGGACCGCTGAGCCGCCTGGGAAGGGAGGCGGCGAGCAGCGGCTCGGGAAGGAACGAGCCTCTAAGATGGCAGAGGAGAGGCGGTGATGGGGGAGCATGAGGGGGCGGTGATGGGGGTGGAAGGTCCCGGCAGGGCCCGGGGCTCCCAGAGGGGCCAGCACGCACCAGCCACCTGCCCTGGAGCCCAGCCCAGCTTCCAGCACCGAGTCAGGAATCCAAATGAGCCGGGCTGGTGGGGCTGGCCGGGGAGCTCGTGTCTGGGGCTTTCTGCGGACATGGAAGAGCCACGGCAGGGTCAGTCGTGGCATGACTCGAGCGCTCCAATGCCACGTGGCCGAGCCAGGCTGGCCAGGGCAGACCCGGCACCACCCAGGAGGCGGCCCAGGTGGGGGGCACGGAGAAAGCCGCGGCAAGGAGCCAGGCACGAGGAGGTGATGATCGGGGGAGACTAAGGAAGCCCCAGAGAGCGCCGAGGCGGGCAGGGAGGGAGGGAGACACCAGAGAGGCGTCCCAAGATGGAGGAAAATGAGATCAGTCTGGAGAGCGAGCAGCGAAGCCCCTACCGACAAGCAGAGCGGCTGAGGCGCCCTGGAAGGAGGCTCCAGAGGAAGAGAGAAAGAAGGAGGAAGAAACGCGCTGCCGAGGCCATCCAGCCCCCTCCACAGCCCAAACAAGACTGAACCTCTCTAGTAAGGGGCCGCACCCTTAAACACCGTAGTAACGGGGAGCTCACTCCCGTTATGAGGCAGCCAATTCCATTTTAATTGATAGAAAGATTGTATACAGACTGAGCTGACATTGGCCAGTCTGGCAACATCCACCCCGATTTGGTGTTTTGCTTCTGAGGTCAAACAGAATTGTGAATTCCTCTCCGTTTCTTTTCTCCTTGGCACGAAACAAAGTGGAACATTGGAAAGGGTTCCGGGTCTGAAGTCAGAGGACGTGAGTTCGAAGCCCTCTCCGAGCAGTCCTGGGCCTTCTCCATCCCTTCCAGAGGGGTCCTAGAAGCGCCTCCAAAGTCCCTGGACACAAGCGCGTTCCTCTCCCCCTCTCCGGCCTCTTCTCCACGTCCACAATTTACTGACTCAGACCAATGAGGTCATCAAGAAGCAGAGCCGGTGCTGGGCCCGCGCGGGAACTCTCCAGAGAGCCGCAACAATAAGGAAAGCAACCCACGAGGCATGACCATGCCCGGAGGCAGAGCTGGAGGCGATGATGGGGCTGCGGGTCCTCCCGAGACTCACGACTTCACAAATCCGATTTCGGTGGACTCTCAGCCCAGCCTGGGAGGGGGACGCTGCTGTTAGCTCCAGTTTATAACTGAGAAAGACGGGTTAGGGGACTTGCCCAAGATCTCACCACCAGCCAGTGTCTGCGGTAGGATTTGAACTCGTCTTCCTGACTCCAGTTCAGCAGAGAGTGTTGAACGCTCCACTTCCTCACCAGCTGTCCAAGAGCAGACCATACTGTGGGGCCCGAGTTCTAACGTGGCTTCAGACTCGTGAGCTCAGGCCAATGCAAAATTGAGAGCAGCCAGTCTGAGGTTTTGTTCTCTGTAAACGATTAACTCACAGCAATGGCTACACCAACGACTCCAAAGCAGCCACTCCTCTGATGGTTTCATTCCATCAATAATGCACATGTATGTCTTCATGACTTAAATGGAAGAATTCCCTCATGGGAGTAGCCAGATAGCAGCACGGCTGGAGTACCCGGCCTGGCGACAGGAGGTCGAGAGGTCCAGGGTTCAAATCTGGCTGCGGATACTTCCTAGCTGTGGGACCCTCAGCAAGACCCCCATAGCCTTTACCAGTTGGTTCTAAGACAGAAGGTAAGGGTTTTAGTGGGGGGAAAGAATTCCCTGAAAGGTTCGTATAATCCAAAAGGGCACCTTTCACAGAAGTCATCCCTGAGGGGGCAGCTGGGTAGCTCAGTGGATGGAGAGTCAGGCCTGGAGACAGGAGGTCCTGGGTTCAAATCCAGCCTCAGACACTTCCCAGCTGTGTGACCCTGGGCAAGTCACTTGACCCCCATGGCCCACCCTGACCACTCTTCTGCCT
>NW_025379098.1:0-3361 GCF_016433145.1 Gracilinanus agilis
GAATATGATATTCAGAAAGGCAAGAGAACTGGGTTTACAACCAAGGATCACATACCCATCAAAACTGACTATATTCTTCCAGGGGAAAGTTTGGGCATTCAACAAGATAGAACATTTCCAAGCATTTGTACAGAAAAGACCAGGACTAAATGGAAAGTTTGATATCCAACCACAAAAATCAAGAGAAACATGAAAAGGTAAATAAGAAACAGAAGGGAAAGTAAGAAAATTCATATTTTTTAAATTTGCCTCTTTAAGGGCTTCAATAAGATCTAATTATTGGTACTCCTATGTGGAGAAATGTTATGTATAATTCTCCGTAGTGAACTCTGTTCACCATTATAGCATTCACTATTATAATAATTAGAAGAATTATTCATAGGGAGAGGTTGGAATACTAAATGGTCTAAGATGATATGGGTGGGAGGGAAAGAAGGGGGTGAATAGTAGAGGACACCAAGAGAATCTTGAAGGAAAAAGAAAAATAGGATATTCTATTACACACAAAGAGGGCATGGGAAGGGGAAGTGATGAATACTATTATAAGAAGGAGAGGAAGAGAGCATTAAGAGGTAATATGTAAACCTTACTCTCAGTGTAATTAACCCTGAGAGGGAAGAGTAGCTATATTCATTGGGATATAAAACTCTATCTAACCCTACTGAGAAAGTCAGAAGGGATAAACCAAGGGGATCAGGGGAGTGGGGAGGTCAAAAAAGGGAGGGGAGAAGAAGGGGGAGAGAATTCATTAGGCCTTAAAAATATATAGAGGGGAATAATAAGGGAGGGGGTAAAAAGGAAAGTAAATCAAGGGAGAGGACAAGGGTTACTGGCTTAAAGCAAACCACTGGTTTAAAAGGAAATAGTGTAAGAAGATGGAATAGAACTAGGGGAGGATACCAAAATGTTGGTGAATACACAACTGATAATTATAACTCTGAATGTGAATGGGATGAACTCGCTCATAAAACGGAAGCAAATAGCAGAGTGGATCAGAAACCAAAATCCTACCATATGTTGTCTACAAGAAACACATATGAGGCAGGTAGACATACACAAGTTTAAGGTTAAGGGCTTGAGCAAAATATTTTGGGCATAAAATGAGAAAAAGAAGGCAGGAGTGGCTATTATGATTTCTGACAAAGCCAAAATAAAAATAGATATGATTAAAAAAGACAGGGGAGGTAATTACATCCTGATTAAAGACAGTATAGACAATGAGGAAATAACATTGCTCAATATGTATGCACCAAGTGGCATAGCATCCAAATTTGTAATGGAGAAATTTGGTAGAACTCAAGAAGGAAATAGATAGCAAAACCATACTAGTGGGAGATCTAAATATTCCTCTTTCAGATCTAGATAAATCAAACCAAAAAATAAATAAGAAAGAGGTAAGAGAGGTGAATGAAGCCCTAGAAAAATTAGATTTAATAGATATGTAGATAATAGAGAAAAATAAATAGGGAAAAAAGGAATACACCTTCTTTTCAGCTGCACATGGTATATTCACAAAGATTGACCATGTAATAGGGCATAGAATCATTGCAAACAAATGCAAAAGAGCAGAAATAATAAATGTAACCTTCTCAGATCATAATGCAATAAAAATAATAATTAGTAAGGGCACCTGGACAGGCAAATCAAAAACTAATTGAAAATTAAGTAATATGATTCTCCAAAACCAGCTAGTCAAAGAAGAAATCATAGAAAAAATCAACAATTTCATTGAAGAGAATGATAATGATGAGGCATCCTACCAAACTCTGTGGGATGCAGCCAAGGCAGTACTCGGGGGAAATTTATATCCTTGAGTGCATATATTAAAAAATCAGGGAGGGCAGAGATTAATGAATTGGGCATGCAATTTAAAAAGTTAGAAAGCAAGTAAATTAAAAATCCCCAGATGAAAACTAAATTAGAAATACTAAAAAATCAAGGGAGAAATTAATAAAATCTAAAGTAGAAGAACTATTGAATTAATAAATAAGATTAGAAGCTGGTATTTTGAGAAAAAAGAAAAAATAGACAAAGTACTGGTCAATCTAATAAAAAAAAGGAAAGAAGAAAACCAAATTGACAGTATCAAAGATGAAAAGGGAGACCTCACCTCTAATGAATAGGAAATTAAGGCAATCATTAAAAACTATTTTGCCCAATTATATGGCAATAAATATAGCAATCTAGGTGATATGAATGAATATTTACAAAAATATAAATTGCCTAGATTAATAGCAGAAGAAATAGAATACCTAAATAATCCCATATCAGAAAAAGAAATTGAACAAGCCATCAAAGAACTCCCTAAGAAAAAATCGCCAGGGCCTGATGGATTCACAAGTGAATTCTATCAGACATTCAAAGAACAACTAATCCTAATACTACACAAATTATTTTATATAATAAGCAAAGAAGGAGTCCTACCAAATTCCCTTTATGACACAAATATGGTACTGATTCCAAAGCCAGGTTGATCAAATATAGAGAAAGAAAACTACAGACCAATCTCCCTAAGGAACAGAGATGCAAAATCTTAAACAGAATACTAGCAAAAAGACTCTAGCAAGTGATCAAGAGGATCATCCACCATGATCAGGTGGGATTTATACCAGGAATGCAAGGATGGTTCAACATTAGGAAAACCATCCACATTATTGACCATATCAACAATCTAACAAACAAAAATCACATGATTTTCTCAATAGATGCTGAAAAAGCCTTTGACAAAATACAGCACCCATTCCTATTGAAAACACTGGAAAGTATAGGAATAGAAGGACCTTTCCTAAAAACAATAAACAGTATATACCTAAAACCATCAACAAGCATCATATGCAATGGGGATAAATTAGAAGCCTTTCCAATAAGATCAGGAGTGAAACAAGGATGCCCATTATCTCCTCTATTATTTAACATTGTACTAGAAACACTAGCAGTAGCAATTAGAGAAGAAAAAGAAATTGAGGGTATTAAAATAGGCAATGAGGAGACTAAGCTATCACTCTTTGCAGCTGATATGATGGTCTACTTAAAAAATCCTAGAGAATCAACTAAGAAGCTTGTAGAAATAATCAACAACTTTAGCAAAGTTGCAGGATACAAAATAAATGCACATAAATCATCAGCATTTCCATATATTTCCAACACATTAGAGCAGCAAGAGGTAGAAAGAGAAACACCATTTAAAATCACCCTAGATAATATAAAATACTTAGGAATCTATCTACCAAAATAAACACAGCAATTATACGAAAACAACTACAAAACACTTTCCAAACGATTAAAACTAGATCTAAACAATTGGAAAAACATTGATTGCTCATGGGTAGGACGAGCTAACATAATAAAAATGACCATTCTA
>NW_025379099.1:0-4059 GCF_016433145.1 Gracilinanus agilis
ATATATATATATTTAATTTTTAAAAGCCCTTTATCCTTTTCCATTTCAAAAGTGGCAATCATGATTAAGAAATGTTTAGATTATAGTTGGAAAATTGGAATAAAATCAGCAAGGACAAACTTCTAAGTGCAAACAGGGAAAAATAAAATATATATTTTTTTAAAAAGTTCTGATTGTTCAAATGATCAGAGTATAAAATCAGTAGTCAAATTTCTTATTTTCTAAGAGTTCAAAGAACTAATGCCCATAACAGTACAATGACATACACTACAATCACAAAAAACAGTCTGCAAATAATATATATATATATATATATAGTCATTTGTTCCTCACAACAATCCTATGAAGTAGATGCTATTAGCCCCATTTTATAGTAGATGAGGAAACGAGCTCAGAGAAATTTAGTAACTTGCCCAGTGTTTAGATACAAATACAAAGAAAAATTTGAACCTTGGTCATCCTCATTCCAAATCCAATACTCTACCATTACTGCCATTTTACTGCCCTTCTCTTCTCTCTCTCTCTCTCTCCCGATCCAGGATCATGATGAGACGACCAATGATGTTTACTAGCTGTGGACCATTCACATACCTTTGATTCTGAATGGTTGAGACCTAGCATTTAGATATAGGCTGGATCCTTTGGACTGGGGTTCAAAAATGGAAGAAAGTTGGCGAGAGCTAAACACTAGAGAAGGTAGATCCAAGAAAACTAAAGTGGGAGGGGGAAGGGAAAGGAGAGCAGGGATTTTGCATCTGGGAACTTCTAATGGCTGCCAGGAAGGACAGCAGCAAAGTTTCATAATTACATGGACTCCAGAGGGGAAGGAGGGAGACATGTGACCTTGGACATCCTCCTGCTACCATATGCAGCATTGGAATGAACTCTTCTTCTTGGACATCAAAATGATCAGTGCAGCCTTAAGTAGGAGAAAACATGTGTTTTCAGTTTTCAGTGATCTCTGGTTTATTTCTGCTATGTAACAAAGTTTACTTCTTTTCTGAGTTATTTTGTAATTCTCATCCTTAATGAGTATTCCTTCCCAGAAATAAATTAATTTTCATTATTCCCTTAAACACCTCTAATAGTGATACTACTCCAGCAATTAATTAACCCCCTTTTTAAAAAAATGAAAACTTAGATATAAAACATTTTATGGGGTTAATAAAAAATAGTTGGTCAGTATGGTAGAGAAGAAAGAGTAAGAGTACTGTAATCAGAAGACATGGGTTCAAATTTTGCTTCTAACATTTGTTACCTTCATGTGCTTGGGCAAATTACTTAACCTCACAGGACCTTAGTAAATGAAGGAGTTGAAAGAGCTGGCTTTTTTTTTTAAACATTTATTAATATTCATTTTTAACATGGTTACATGATTCATGCTCCACCTTTCCCCTTCAACCCCCCCCCCGCAACCCCACCAACCTTCGCCGATGCGCGTTTCCACTAGTTTTGTCATGTGTCCTTGAACAAGACCAATTTCCAAATTGTTGGTAGTTGCATTGGTGTGGTAGTTTCGAGTCTACAACCTCAGTCATGTCCACCCCGACCCATGCGAAAGAGCTGGCTTTTTAAGGTCCCTTCCAGCTCTAAATCTATGATCCTCAGAAATATACTCATGAAAATGGCTTGAGAACCTTAACAGGCTGGATAATATCAATAAGTCCTAAATGATATGATATAATTGAGTAACACCATCCTAATGAAGCAAAGATTCCATCAGAAAAGTGATGCCTGCTGTCTGGAAGACAAGCAAGAAGTCTCATCAAAGGAGAAGCTTCTGAGACTACATTCTCAATATGGGAAATGATAAGTATTGGAACTGAACCTTTGTTTTTCATTGGTATACAGAAGGAAACTCCCTGTGCCAATGACTATTGTCGGCTTCTCTACAACTTCTGGTCTTAGTATATTAACTAGAACAGTGAAAAGTTTTTATTTTATTTTTATTTCATTAATTTAATTGGTTTATTAGTTGTATTAAAATTCCAAGGTTTCTCCCTCCTTCCTTCCCCATACTAGAAAAGGCATCATTTGACAAAAAATGCATATATATACATATAAAATATTTTTTCTGTTTCCATTTATTAGTTCTTTCTCTGGAGGTGGCCATTTACAAGTTATTCCTCCCACATTAATTCTGTGGGTATATAATGTACTACTCATTTCATTATCATAATTTCATATAGGTCTTTCCATGTTGTTGTTTTTTTAATTAACCTTCTAGTAAAAGGTTAAATGGTTTGCTGCCCAGTTCCACAGCCAGTATATGTCTAAGGTGGAATTTTAAGACTGGATTTCCTGGCTATACATCAAGAAGCCTATCAACTAATCACTTGGATTTTAAAAATAAAGTAAAAAGGGTTAAGATCTAATGACCTTTTTAGTTTGAAGGGTTCTCAGAAATCTGACCCAAATTCACAAAATTACTGAAGTAAAGATGAAAAGTTCCCAATAGAAATTCCCCACAAAATGAAAGTACTAATGCCTTTGTTATCAACTTCACAGGGTTATTAAGAGTAAACCTTAAAGAATTTTGTGCATTTGACTTGCCCTCCAGTAAACAGCTACTGTGAGGGTTCATTCATTTAAACAAATATTTATTGAGCTTCTATCAGATTCCAATCAAGAGTTCTTGATCTTCCAGTAACATCTAATTATAACTATGATTTCATGAACATGGTCAGTTGTGCCACAGAAAGTAGATTAAGCTGACAAACATTTCACACAAAAGTCCCCATAGCCACTGGGAAAATGAAGTTACTGCATTTCAGAGCTTCTCAGAACTACGCCCTATAAGAAGGGTCAGTCTTCTGTTTTTTTGTTCCATGTAATCATATCTCAAACATTTATCTCACCAATGAACATGTAGTGAGTAAATGTTCAGTTGTAAGAGAGTGTTGTCAAGATATGATCTAGAAATATTTTAACTACATTAGTTGGACAATTGGAGAAGTACATAATGTTCAGCTAATATCAGTTTATTTTTTTGTAAACCACACTCACTGAGGAATCAAAAGAGAAACTTGCTTTATATCTAGGAAATTTGATATAAAATAATTAGGCATGAAGCTAAGATGGCAGACTAAGGGACACACAGCTCACCCATAATCTCCAAAGACACAAAATAAGAAAATAAAGCACCCCACAGCAAAGGAAAGCCAGAGGAGCATCTCTCCTTGAGATGAGAGTAGCCCAATGAGTGTTGCATAATGGGGCGGGAAGAGCTTGCATAGCTCCCTTGGGGTAGGGGAAAGGGGAGATTACAGAGCATACTAGCACAACCCTACTTAGAGTCAAGCAGCCTGAGGCAACAAAATAGGAACAAAGAGCAACCCAAGACCAGCCCAAAGCTTAGCCTGGGACAACAAAACCTACAGGGAGTGGAACAATTCAACAGCAGCCTTACCCACTTCCATATGACATGAGGTAACAACATAAAAGAATTTACCAACTGGGGTTCCATCATTTTAAAGAAAAAAATACAATCCTTTCAATACCTATCCTAATATATAAAATAGCATTGAGGTCAATGAATCCAAATCGAATTCACCAACCCTCTTCCAAAGCATGAATTGCATCCTCAGGATTGCCAACAAGAATTAATATAACTTCTACTTAAAGACACCTAGTTCTGGGGATGTTACTAATACCCATAGAAGGTTCTATCTTTTATCAACTCTTACTATTGAGAAAGTTTTCTTTCAATTATCATCCATGATTCCTGATATATGATCAAGTAGAACAGGTATTATCTCTCTTTATAAGACAACCTTTCAAACATAAAAAGAAAACAATTCCAACTTGCTTACCTTCTTTTTTTCATAGCAAAACATTAGCTGATTCTTCAGTTCATCTTCAAATTCAAATATGGTTTCCAAACTCTTCATCATCTGAGTAACACTCCTTTTAACACATTCCTTCTTGCCAGTACCTTTCTTTGAGAACATTTCCACCTAAGGAATTCTTCCTTGAGAAGAATGTAAGTACTATCTATCTATATTTTTAAAGAAACTTTTCTGCCTACAGGTATCAACTTAACATTTATTTATATATACA
>NW_025379100.1:0-6572 GCF_016433145.1 Gracilinanus agilis
CTTCCTTCCTTCCTTCCTTCCTTCCTTCCTTCCTTCCTTCCTTCCTTCCTTCCTTCCTTCTTTCTTTCCTTCCTTCCTTCCTCCTTCCTTCCCTTCCTCTCTTCCTCCTTCCCTTTCTTAGGTTCCTGGGAACACAGGCAAGATAGTAAAGGGTATCCAGCAAAGGGTACTGAGCCCTACCTTGGAGTTGGGGCTCAGGGCCCGGATTGATGGCACAGCAATGAGGGTGAAGCGCTCATACAGATATTCATTGGAGGAACTTCCTTTCAGGAGGGCAAAAGGAATGAGGTACAGCTCTCCTTCTAGCACCAGGACCAGCTGTCGGTGGCGCCCCACAGGCCCGCTGGAGTGCATCAAACCCTAAGGGGACAAAATGGGCACATCAAGATGGATGCAGGCAGTCCGGCAAACGCTCGTGACATCCCTGGAAGCTTCCCGTCTGGGGGCTGCTGGGCTGAAACAAATCTATTAGTGAATAAACAGGACTAAAATATTAGGCCAGAAGAGTGATCCAGCGGCCAGGGCCAGCTGGGACAGACATTCACAAGAAGTGATCTATGAGGACGGGGTTCGAGCCTGATGGGGTTTAGTTCAGGGGATGATGGATTGGAAAACACGTGTTCAGCTTGTCCATGACACTGAGTGGGGGCCAAAACATCACAAGAAAATCCCCATCAGGGTCTGGGTTCCGGGGGTCAGGGCAGAGCAGTCTTGGGATAGAAGAAGAAACTGTACATTTATGAGATGGGATGACACATGTGCAAGCTTGACCCCCAAAGAGCTAAAGGTCAGGGAGAGCACACAGTGTGTTCCCCCCCACCCTCCCCAAGCATGCCTAGCACAGTCCAGTTTAGAAGTGGGGTGCCGTGAGGCGAGCCTCTCAGTATGCTAAGCCCTGGGTCAGTCCCTCCTGGGCTAGGGGGCCTGGGTGAACGCTCCCCCACTCAAGAGGGATGTGGAGAGAAAAGGGAGAAGTATGAGAAAAGGAGCCTGGAAGCAGGATGAATTCTTCCCAAGAAGACGAGGCCTCTCTGGGGGTGGGAGAGCAGAGAAGGGCAGACAGGACTCCATAACCTTGCAGGACCTTTGGATGGCCCTTCTAATCCTCTAAGGAATGTGTTCTCCCTGCTTTTGTGCTCGGTTTTCGATCTGCTGTTTAGTCGGCTCCCACAGTGTGATGGGACTTAATTTATTAATGTTATGTAAAGCGCTCTCTGCTCCTCAGAGAAAGGTAGAAGGGGCAAAAATGCTGGCAGAGGCATTCTTGGCCTGCCTGGGGAGGGCAGTGGCCTGGGACACCCATCGCCTTTAGTTCTCGAAAGAAGGGGAAATTTCTTTCAGAAAGACCTGTTCATCCGGGCCATGAGAATACTGATGAAAGAAAAGGAGAGCGTGTTGTAAAAACTGCATTCAATCCAAAGGAAGGCTCTGGACAAAAGGAACGTAGGGACAGGGGCATCTTGGGAAGCAGCCCCCGCTGGGGACAGACAGGAGGGCTGAGCGAGCTGTCACTGTGGCCTTTTGGTCACAAGGAGACTGAAACACCAGCTCGTCTTCTGAAATCGGCTCAGCCAGAGGCAGAACGAGGAAGAGAGACGTTCTTGTCCGAGAGGAAAGCAGAGCTGGCGATCCTCCCTGGGGCTCCCTAGATCTGGGGATTTCTCCAGTGGGTGCCCATCTGCCCGTCACTCTGACATGAGGCTGCCTTGGGCAGCAGCCTGTCCGTCCGTCTGTGAAGGCGACCCACTCCATCCTGACAGATTGGTTACAATCTCTCACTGGCCTCTGGCCACTGGGTGCTCCATCTCTCCTCCCTCTGAGGAGCCCAAGGTCCCACCAGGGGACTGCTGTTTTCCACAGGGGGGGAAATGAGTGTCTCTCTATTCCATTTGACTTCCTGCTCTAGGAATTTGGCTGAGGGCAACACGATCTAGCTAAGCCAGAGTGGCATGTGCCTGGCAGAATTGTCAGGCTATAAGGAACCCCCTACAGTTTAATTTTTTCTCCTACTCTTTCTGTATGCAAGGGAGACAGAAATAAAATTATTAGGCTAATTTGCATCTCGTATGCCTTCCAGAGCTATTTTTGAGGATGAGTTTAGAACAAATGAATCTGTTCAAAGAAAACCAGGAGGTAAAGACTTGGCGGTAACTCGTGTGCCATGGCTCCCCAGCGCCATCTGCGGGGATGAATTTCTGGGCCTCAGGATGCTGAGAGAGAGAGCGAGCATTACCCTGGAAAGATCCCTGCAAGGGGGGGTCAGGGGTCTAGGTCCAGCCACTCTGTGACCCTGGGCAAGTCATTCACCTCTCTGTAATTCTGAGTTTTGTGAAAATGAGGCAGTAGGGAGTAGAGAGCCTGGGATGACATTTCAGCCCTGCTACCTGCTATCTCTATAATTTAACCTTCTTGGGACCTCACTCTGTGTCTTCTTCTAGAAAACAATGGGCTTAGATTAGGCAACTCCTTTATCTTATCAATCACAGGGACTGAATGAGGTGATGGGGTAATGCTTTGGAAAGAATAAAACCCTAGAGGCATATGCCAGAAGATGGAAATATGGAGGTAGGAGGAGGGGATTGTTTTCTAAACCCTTCCATTTGGTCTTAGAATCAATTCTGTGGATTAGTTCCATGGCAGAAAAGCTGTAAGGGCTAGGCAGTGAAAGGTTAAGTGACTTGCCTAGGGTCCCAGAGCTAAATGTCTGAGGCCAGATTTGAACCCAGGACTTCCTCTCAATCCACTGAGCCACCTAGCCGCCCCCATTAGTGGGGGATTTTGCTTCTGGGTTCGGGGTGAAGGGGACGATCGGCCGGAACCCTTGGTGACTGAATCAAGCAGTTACAATATGGAGGAAATACTGCTTGGTGCAATCCCACTGGTCGGCAGCCTGGGCCACTCCAGAGCTGGAGAGGAGCTGCCAGCCACTGAATGGGGATTCTGGGCTCCCTGCCACGTACTGAATTTTCCCTTGGCTGATACAAGCACAAGCTGCAACTTGAACAAGATGGCGGTTGTGTTTTCCCACCAGTTCTGCCCCACTTCCACGAGCCTGCTCATGTGACACTGGCCTCGCCTAGTCAGAGATGAGGTCCCATTGGGGAAGTGCCCGAAGTGTATGAGCTCTCCCATCCACCATGTCCTGGGGAGGAGATGGATCGAAGAGAGAAGACTCCATGCCAGTGACATCTCTGACGTTCTGAGCTAAGACTCTTCCCAGGAAACCTCACCACCCCTCAGATCCAGGTCTGTGATGAGCAGAGGACGATTTGTGGATCTTGTGTGATGGGCAGATCCTGGTCTCTTTAGGCCCCCAGAACGAAAGCTAGCACCCTCTGAGGAGCCCGTCTTCCTGGCTCCCCTAACCATGGCCCCTCATCTTCTTTCTCAGCAGGTCTGTGGCTTTTTCCCCAAATCCTCCCCTTCTGCCTTGATTGCAAAGTGGAAGAGCAGTATTTTGGTTGGCGCTACGGAGAGGACTGCGAACATGACCATGATGATAAAAATGGCTCTTGGATGCATTCAAATGAGAAAATGGGGGTCAAACATTCCACTGACAGCTCAAGTTCAAAGGCAGAAAGAAGTGATTGAATAGGTCGGACTTATCGGTCTTGTGCGGAGCGCGGCTGCCTCCCGGATAGACTACTGCCCTTGGAAGGAGAGAGATCAGCTCTAATCCAAAACGAAGCTGAAGATGGAAAAGAAAGCGCAGTCTCTTCCCCATTACCATCGCCTGGAACACGCAACTCCAAGAGTCATTTCAGGGAAGCCGGGCCGGGAGGCGCCACTCCCTGCTCCCCTGGACCCCCGCTTTGAAAGAAGAGGTGAAAGCCGCGCGGTTCCTGCCCAGAGCCCTAACGAAGCATCAAGAGCAGAAATGCCTTCAAGGACCTGAGGGACGTGACCCCGAAAGTGCTTGGAAAGGGGCTCTTCTGAAGCAGGACACCTGGAAGGACGGACTGTCCACCAAGCATGCAAGCAAGAAGGGATCTTGGAGAAAAGTGAGTTTGACTCCCTCGTTCTACTCGTAAGAAAACGGAGGTCTCAGTGCGTCATGGGACTCGCCTAAGGTCATCCAGCCGGTCATGCCTGACTGGTCTTTGTACCCAGGTGGCCACCGCGGATCCGAACAGAGCCTCGGCCATTTGTCGTTTTCAGTTTTGGAGGAAGAATAGCCTTGTTACGGCTACAGACTTGCTTCTCTCAAGAATGTTCTGGGCAGTTGATGCCCCGGACAGGGTCAGGTGACAGCATTAGCACTTCTGCCACCCTCTGGGGTATAGTATATGGTACAGACATGATACCTTCACCTTCTGACTTGGAATCAATACTGTGTATTGGCTCCAAGGCTGAAGAGTGGTAAGGGTTAGGCAATGGGGGTGAAGTGACTTGCCCAGGGTCACACAGCTAGGACTTGTCTGAGGCCAGATTGGAACCCAGAACCTCCCATCTCCAGGCCTACCTCTCTATCTACTGAACCACCTAGTTGCCCCTTTTTAGTTTTTAAAAATAAAACTCTTACCTTCCATTTTATAATCAATACTTTGTATTGTTCCAAGGTAGAGAAGCATTAGAGCTAGGCAATGGGGGTTAAGTGACTTGTCCAGGGTCACACAGCTAGACTGTTGCCTGAGGCCAGATTTGAACCCAGGACCTCCGATCTCTGAGCCTGGCTTTCAATCCTCTGAGCCCTCTAGCCGCCCCCTATATTACTTTTAATAAGTGGGGCAGTTTAAGAAGGTAGAGTATAGTGCAAAGAGTTCTTTATTCAGAGTCAAGAGAATTCAGCTCACATTTCCTCACTGCCATTGACTGGCTGTATAACCTCAGGCAGGTTACTGAAGCTCTCCCAGCCTCGATTTCCTCTTTCAGAACGGAGAAGGGGGGATCCGTGGTGCCCAGGCCCTGCTCATGGGATGGCCTACGACTCTGGGGGAGCCTTAACGGTAACGTTTCTCACAGCTGGGGGATTTTCCAGTGCCTCCATTCCTTAGGAAGAGCTATGTGGCCCAAGAGACAGAAACACGCCCCCCCCTGGAAGGGACCCCAACAGGGCTGTGGCGCTCCCACGGCATCCAACAAGACTGCCCTGTCTTCCTGCAGCAATGACACAGGGACAGAGCTGCTGGACGTGCGGCTAGTCCTTGTGCGCCATCACTGCGCTTTCCCTGATTATTCTGATAAGGGAAATGCTTCAGATGTCAACGAGGAGGAGGAAGAAGAGAGAAAAGGGAGAATTCTCATGTTTTGGTTGACTTTGTGTCAGCCAAGACTCGAGGATGGAAATCAGCCTCTTGTTAAACATTCCTTGGGGTGGGAGAGTGAAAAGCACCCGCCTGGGCTGGCTCCATACGGGGGCCACCACCGGCCATCTCCCTCTTGGGGAAGCCGGGGAGCCTCCTCTCAGGGGTTCCCGTTCCTCTCAGTGCTTGCCTGGACCGGCCTTCCATCTCTTCTCTTCCTAATCAGTTCTAGAGCTGCTCATGGCTGGCATCTGCCCTCATCTGAATATCACTAGAGGTGCCTCCATCAAAAACAGCTGAGACGGCCCACTGGGGCTGGCCCTTCCCCTTCAGCCGGCTCAGTCAGGGGCCACAGCCTACACCACACTCGGAGATTCCCGTCTTAATACCTGCCTGGACAAAACTTGCCCGTCTCTCTCCCAACGCTTTCATCTCCTTCGCTGTTTTCGTCATCACGAGCCTCTTTTAAGATCCATTTAGGAAGAGGCTGGCTTATCGCCCTGCCATGCCTCACGGAGGGCGGATCAGAACAACAACTACTCCGGAATAAAGCAAGGCGGTCCACGTGTCTGAGGGCCCCCCTTCCCTCCCCCAGAGCCCTGGCAGTGTATCCCCCCGCAGAGATGAAGTCCCTGCCCACGCGGAGTCTGGATGAGAGAGCTGAGGAGAAACACCTAACGTTTCTGGGTAAACAGGCTGGATGCCATCCCTCCAATTTTACCAACATCATTGCATCAAGATTCCAGGGTCAGAGAGCCAGGCCTGGACACAGGAGGTCCTGGGTTCAAATCTGGTCTCAGACCAGGGTGACCCTGGGCAAGTCACTTCACCCCCATTGCCTAGCCCTTACTGTTCTTCTGCCTTGGAACCAAGACATAGTATTAATTCTATGTCAGAAGGAAAGGGCTAAAAGGAGAGTTAACAAAGTCTTAAAAAGCTCAAAATTCTAGTTTCATGGATTGAAACCTTAGGTAAGATGAGAGGCTGCCGTTCTGCTCACAGCTATTGCCTTCAGTGGGAGAACTCTGTGGCGCTGGTCTAGAATCTTTGTTCTGAGGCTGTAAATACCGAAAATTAACTAGGCCAGGAGTGAAATGAAATCAAGGCCAGGGGGAAGCTCAATAGAACAGCAGATAGAGTGCCTGAAGGCACTAGGGCGTGGGCTCAAATCTGCTTTTGGACACTTCCTAGCTGTGTAACCCTGAGCAAGCCACCTACCTCTGCCTAGCCCTTGCTGCTCCTTTGATTTATAATTGATATTATAATATCTATATAGCTATTATGTATATGTATATATATATAAGGGATGCGTGAAGGAAGGAAGGAAGG
>NW_025379101.1:0-5939 GCF_016433145.1 Gracilinanus agilis
TATATATATAATGATATAAGATGATATAAGACAACGAAAAATTGTCACAGCTTCAGGAGAGGGGAAGACAGGGAGATTCAATAACTTACAATGGCCCATATACTTTTTTTTTATTTTAACCTTTAACTTCTGTGTATTGGCTCGTAGGTGGAAGAGTGGTAAGGGTAGGCAATGGGGGTCAAGTGACTTGCCCAGGGTCACACAGCTGGGAAGTGTCTGAGGCCGGATTTGAACCTAGGACCTCCCATCTCTAGGCCTGACTCTCAATCCACTGAGCTACCCAGCTGCCCCTGCCCATATACTTCTTAAGAACGAAATTTCTAAGACCCCACCTGTAACCCTTCCTTGGTTTTCACTTTTCTTCCTGTTGCATCATGTAAAACACAGTCCAGAAATGTGGGCAATAGGTCATTGAACACAATTCTCCTAACCTGTCCAGATCCATGAGTTACACAGAAATTTTGGAGGAGAAAGAGATGTCAGAAGCCACAGAATCCAACACACACCTGAACATGAATGCTCTTACCTTCCTACCCAAAAAGACATCATCGGCTTTTCTTTTAAAAAAAAAAAAAAAAAAAATGCCTTCCCTAGAGTGATAGGCCATTACTTCCAGAGGCAACCCTTTCCACTTTGGGAGAGTTTCAATAGTTAGAAAGTTTTTCTTCACATTATCTTACCCAAATGCAAGTCTCTGCTATGCTTCCTTGCTCCAATTCCTGTATTTCCTCACAAGTATACCTTACTATACAATGCTAGCTCTTTCCACCTCCACATTTAACTATTTCGTTGCTTTTGAATAAGTTAAATCATTTCTGATGAGTTTCTTCCTATCCAAGTCTCACTGACACCTGAGGTCAATTTTGCATTAGGATCTCTTTACCTTGTTTACTGAAAACAAGGACTAGATTTTAACTAGTCTCTTTTTCTCCCTTAATGTTTGTTAAAAGTTACCACTTGGTAAGTCCAAAGAAAATTGTCAATGAAAGATGCAAAGCAGAATTCTGCAAAATGGTTCAAACTGAGCTTGCCAACAAAAGGAGAGTCTATAATTAGGTAAAAGGCTCAACAAATTTTCAGTACACAGACATCTCTGTATTGGCCAGAGGCAGCCCAACGAGATCACAAATCCATCAAAGAAATTAAGTATGGTCTTGTGAAGAAACACTAGGACTTTGAAAGGCCTGGATTGAGCCCCCCATCCACCATTTACTAAGGTTGGACAAATCAATTATCTTCTAAGTCTCAATTAATTCATCTGTAAAATGAGGATAATCCTGGCCTGTTCAACACATGGCTGCTAAAAGATTAGCTGAGATCACAGGACAGATGTAAAGCTAGAAGGTACCTCAGAGACCATCTCATTGAAGACATTTTACAGATAAGGAAACTGAGGCCCAGGACATAGAGGTAGTAAAAATGGCAAAGCCAGATTCAAATTCAAGTGCTAGGCCTCCAAGTTTCGTGTTTTATTTTTGGTTCTTTACTTTTATTATTATGGTGGTTTTGTTATGATTATTAATACCATGAAAAACAGTTCTGCTCTCCCTTTCCCTTGTCTTAGGGTTTTGGGGGGATGGGGTGGGCAGGTGTTCCTTCTATCTGTGGTTTTGGCCATCCACAGTAGGTCTTAGAATGTATCCCCCTCAGATACTGTACATCAGAAATCTCCTCTAGTCACTTTGTACACTAAGTTTAATTTCTATTCTTTCACTCTATGGAATACTTTCTATTCCTCTAAATCTATGATCCTATTATGAAAGTGGTGTACCCCAAGGCTGGTTCAATGGGCACCTTCTCAATTTCTTCCCTCTACACTCTAGGGGTCTCCTGGTTCAACTGATCTCTACACAGATGACTTATAGATTATTTCTCTTTGGCTCCAATCTCTTACCATAAATTGCCCACAGAGATAGTCTAGACTCAACATTTCCAAAGAACTCATCTCTAGTCTGTAACAACCCCCATCCCTGCCAAAATGCTGCTAACCTTCGATTTCTCTATTTCTGTGGAGGACATCACCATCTTTCTAAGAAGGCCCCTTAATTCACAACCCTTAAGTCATTCTTGACTATCTCTTCTCATCCCCTACCCCACACTCCTCTCAATCAATGTCAATTCTACTTCTAAATCACTTCCTGAATCAATCCCATTCTCCCTCACTTACCCAGTTACAACCCTACTCTTCATCCTTTTATTCCTCTCACTATAAATCCTGCTTCCCCAGGACTATTGCACTAGCCTCCTAATTGGTCTCCTTCCTCTCTTTAAACTTTCCCCTCCCCACAGCTGCCAAATGCTATTTCTAAAATATGGATCTTACTACTAGGTCTATCGCCAGTCCACCTTTCCTGGCTTAAAACACATTACTATCCTTCACTTACATGATGTTTCAACCAAACCAAACTGACATATTTGCTGATTCCAGTATAGAGGATGACATCTCCCTTTTCCATGTCTTTCGACCTTGATGTATCCCACTCCTGGAATATACTCCCCTGCTCACTCACCCCTAATCTGTGGAATTCCTGGTTTTGCCAAGGCTCAGCTGAGGTGCTGCCCCCTATAAGAGGCCTAGTCTCATACCCACCACCATTGCTAGTGTCTTCCCCAAAAATGGCATTATTATTTACTTTGCATTTACTTATCTGTGCTTAAGGTTTTCCCTAGAGCAGAAAGCCAGCACCTAGAGGACATTAACTTGTTTTTGTTCTTTTTATCCCCAGGGACTGGCCTTTTGCAATTGTTTTAACAAGTCTGCAGCAGGAAAAAAGAAGAAAATGCTGGTCTCAGATCATAGGTGCTAGAAACCCAAAGTTAGGTACTTAATCACTCTAGTCTTTAACTTCCACATGATTAAAGTAGGGATACCACTAATTATCTACACAAATATTCTCAACCTCTTTCAAATCAATAGATATCAAGTGCCTCCTTAAGCTCACTGAAAATGTGATTTAAACAACAGTCTTGCCTTACACACACAAGCTGCACCACCAGAGTATTTAAACTCAGCACCTGGGCAACATAAGACCAGAAATTATAGACCAGTTGCCTGTTCTGTATGTAAAGTTTTCAATCTAGTATGGTGATACCAAGGTACACGTGAGCACTCTGGGTGACACAAGGGTAGAATTTGGGGCCTGGAGTCAGGAAGACCTGAATTCAAATCTCGACTGACACTTCCTGGTTGGGCAAGTGACTTCACTTAACCTCTGTTCGCCTTAGTTTTACCACCTTTAAAACGGAGATAACAGCACTACCTACTAGGGTTGTTGAAAGGATTATGAGATAATATTTATAAAATGTTTTGCAATCCTTAAATTGATGTACAAATCCTAGCTATGATTATTATTACTACTGCAACTTCTGGTCTGTAATAGGAAAGGTCATTTCCCACTTGGAAATCAAGAATCTATTTTGAATAACTGAGTTTCAAAGTTGAAAGCAACTTTAGGAACCGTCTAGTCCAATGAACATTTGAATAAGATTCCTTCTATGACATCTCTGACAAGGAGTGATCTAGTATCTTGCCCAGACCTCCACTTGAAGTTCTTTATAAAAAGCCTAAAATGGCTTCTTTGCAACATCCCCTTTGCTTGTAATTCTGCCCTCACTGACCAAGCAGAACAAGTCTAATTCTTTTTACAAGGAAAAGGCTTTTAAATATCTGAAGAGACATTAGAAACCTCTAAATCATCTCTTCTTCAGGCCAAACACTTCTAGATCCTTTATAAAACCATCCCAACAATCGCTGAGGAAGAAGGTGGTATTAGAACTTAGAAGGGCTGACATGTATGATTTCTACAAGACCTAACTAGAGGGAAGGGAGAAGGAGGAGAAGCTATTCTCTGAAAAATTCAAGTTGTAGGTCACCCAGAGGACAACAGGGAGGGATGCAAGTGGTTGGTATGAGTCAGTTTTAACATCTCTACTGATGTTAACAGATGTGAACAGAACAGCATAGTACAAAGGAATGAACAGAGAGATGCTAGGACTAGAAAGGATAGTGAGTGAGTCATATAAGGAGAAGGAAATAAGTATTTATAGGGTAGAATGCCTACTATGCACAAGACACTGAGCTAAGTATTTTGTAAAAATGTTATCTCATTTGAAGAAGAGCAAAGGATCACTACTGAGTGGAGCCCGCCAACATGCTCCACTAGTCTTCATATCAAGTGAAATAGAGCAAGGTCCTACAGGCACATTGAGCAGACCCCAAAGAAGGTGTCAGAAAAGCTGGAGTGGGGCCCAAGCTAAGCTTCTACAAGAAAGCTTTATAACTGGCCCACCCCAATCATTGATATTTCAGGTCAATCAAAATAATTGCATTTCTAACAAAAAGCTGATTACAAAT
Source organism: Gracilinanus agilis (assembly GCF_016433145.1). NCBI lineage: Eukaryota > Metazoa > Chordata > Mammalia > Didelphimorphia > Didelphidae > Gracilinanus > Gracilinanus agilis. Next base: position 4,355 of record NW_025379101.1, read on the forward strand.
CAATTCACACTCCATGGAAAGGTTAAGAACACTTTGGAGAGTTCTCAAGATTTTACTTGTGGTGTTTCTGAAAGAAGTAAACTTCATGTTACTAAAGGATTAATCACATTGACCACATTATCTATCAGAAATGATTTTCTAAACAAGCTGTGAATCTGGTTGTGAAGGTTAGCACTAATATAGGAAGATCACAGAACTTACAGGAGAAACCTAGGTCCAAGTGGAAATCATGTCCTAGGAGGAACTAGGGACCCTTCAAGAGGATACAGCATGGGTAGCAGAATCTTAAAAAGGAAAGGAAAAGCCATCCACAAGTACAGGAAGGAGTGTCAGGTGAACTGGGGATGGTGAGTGTGGTTTTGCTTAAGCCTTGGTGGATAGAAATGAAGGTGGAAAGAGGCAAATGTTGGTTTGACATCAAGAAAATATTCCTATAAGAGTTGAAAAATGTGCTGGGGGGTGGGGTGGGGGAAAGATACTGAATTTATCGTTGCTGGAAGGTCTTCAAGTTGAGACTGGATGACCATTGGGTGGGATCCTACAATTAAGGCTCCAGTTCTGGTTCTGGGTTGGTCTGATAGACCTACTACATGGATGGGAGGCAGCTTGCTGATGGAAAAAAAACTGGTCAAGAGGACCTGGACAGATTCAAATGCTTTTTTTCCTTTTTTAAACTCTTATCTTCTGTCTTAGAAGCAATACTGATTCTAAGGTAGAAGAGCAGCAAGAGCTGGGTAACTGGGGTTAAGTGACTTGCCCAGGGTCATACAGGTAGGAAATGTCTTTTGACTCCAGATTTAAACTCAGGTCCTCCTGACTCCAGGCCTGGCTCTCTATCCACTGAGCCCCCAATTGCCTCTCAAACCCTTTTTCTGCCACTTACTAAATGCTTGACCTTGAACAAATAAGTCACTTTTCTTGTCTGGGTCTCAGTTTCCTCATCTGCAAAAAGGGGATAACACCTACCTCACAAAGTTAGGGATACCAATACCCAGTTCTCAAAGTTGGGGATAATAATGCCACCTACCTCACAAAGTTGTGGGGAGGATCCAATGAGATAGCATATATAAAATGGTTTGAAGGAGTTGGTTGGACTAGAAAGATGACCCGGACTTCTAACTTTATAATCATAACAATAACCAGCACTTAAAGTAGCTCTTTAAAGCTCCAGTCAGATGTTACCTCACGTGATCCCTGAGCAGGACCTGGAATCTCCAGACTGCGCCTTCGGGGAAGGGCCGCTCCAACTTTTTGTCATTATACCAATAACTAAAGCAGAACTAGCACTTTAAGGCGCTGGCCAGGTTACGCTCTCGCAGGACCTCGAAAGGGGTTAGGGGATCCCCAACTTTGGGGCTCTGTGACTGCCATCCTGGGTCAGTGAAACCTCGGCTGCCCTTGCCCTCGCCGAGCCAGTCTGCTTCCTTCGAAATAGGAAAAGCAGCGCGCGCTCGTTCGTCCGTCTACCACGCTCACTGAGCAGGGGTAGCGCTTCAACTACTCCACAAGCACTTGGGAAGCGCCAGAAAGACCGAAAGTAAGAAGACTAGAAGGCAGCAGCTCCTCCCCCTCCCCCCACCCCCGC
>NW_025379102.1:0-10401 GCF_016433145.1 Gracilinanus agilis
AGATAAGAGTTTTATTTCCCAATGGATAGTATAGCTACTCTTCCCTCTCCGGGTTGATTACACTGAGAGTAAGGTTTGATTATTACCTCTTTATGCTCTCTTCCTCTCCTTCTTATAATAGTATTTGTCCCCTCTCCCTCCCATGCCCTCTTTGTGTGTAATAGAATATTCTATTTTCTTATTCACTCAAGTTTCTCTTGGTGTCCCCTGCTATTCACCCCCTCTTTCCCATTCCCCATGCCATCTTCAATTATTTAGTGTTCCACCCTCACCCTGTGAATTATTCTTCTGATTACTATAATAGTGAATATTATAATAGTGAATAGAGTTCACTACAGAGAATTAAACATAACATTTCTCTACATAGGAATACAGATAATTAGATCTCAATGAGGCCCTTAAAAAGGCAAATTTAAAAATTATAAGTTTTCTTTCTTTCCCCTCTGTATCTTATTTACCTTTTCAGGTTTCTCTCGATTTTTGTGGTTGGATATCAAACTTTCCATTTAGCCCTGGTCTTTTCTGTGCAAATACCTGGAATTCTTCAATTTTGTTGAATGCCCATACTTTCCCCTGGAAATATATAGTCAATTTTGATGGGTAGTTGATCCGTGGTTGCTGGCCCAGCTCTCTTGCCTTTCTGAATATTGTATTCCACGCCTTGCGGTCTTTTAGCGTTGCGGCTGCCAGATCTTGTGTGATCCTGATTGGTGCTCCTTGATATTTGAATTGTTTCTTTCTGGCTTCTTGTAAGATTTTTTCTTTTGCTTGGAAACTCTTGAATTTTGCAATGATATTTCTTGGTGTTTTCCTTTCTTGATCGAATGTAGCGGGTGTTCTATGGATCCTTTCAATGTCTATATTGCCCTCTTGTTGTAGGACTTCAGGGCAATTTTGCTGAATTATTTCTGTTAGTATGGAGTCCAGGTTTCTATTAATTTCTGGTTTTTCTGGAAGACCGATTATTCTCAAATTGTCTCTTCTAGACCAGTTTTCTTGGTCTGTCACTCTCTCATTGAGATATTTCATGTTTCCTTCTATTTTTTCAGTCTTTTGGCTTTGTTTTATTTGTTCTTGTTGTCTTGAGAGATCATTAGTTTCTACTTGCTCAATTCTAGCCTTTAGGGATTGATTTTCGGCTATAATCTTTTGTTTTTCGGCCATAATCTTCTGGTTTTCAGCCATAATCTTCTGGTATTCCTTTTCAATCTGGTCATTTCTGATGTTCAATTTGCTTATCAGTTCATTTGGTTTCTGAGCCTCACTTTCCAGTTGCAAGATTCTACCTTTTAAAAAGTTATTTTCTTGCCAGATCTCTTCCATTTTCCTCAAAATCTCAGTGAACTCTTCCATAGCTTGTGAGGAGTTTTCCTTATTTGAGGAGGGTCCGGATGCTTGTTTGTTCTCCTCCTCTGTTTGCTCGGTTGTCTGGATTTTCTCTGTGTAAAAGCTGTCAAGTGTTAAAGACTTCTTTTTCTTGTTATTATTCTTTCTCTTCTGAACTTCCTGAGACTGAGTAGCCATCATTAGCCCAGCAGCTTCTCAGGTTTATCCTCGCGCTCAGTGTCTGTCCTCATTCTATTGGCTCCTGAGGTCTGTCTGGTTTTTTCCAAGGTCAAGCCCCCTGGTGGGCCCCCTTGCTTTATCCTCTGCAGGAGGTTTCTTTACAAGTCTCAGGGCGCTGCTTCCACAGTCGTATACCCGTCTACACTGGTTCCCCACTTAGGCTTTAGTTCCTGGCTGTGTCTGCCTCCACCCACGCCTCCACAGTGCCTGCCTTCTCAGTGTGCGCTCTGCGCCCAGCGTCCTGCTCCCGCGCTCAGATTTCGCCTGCGTTTTTTGGCTTAATGGGGTCCTAAGTCTTGCTGCTCTCAGGAACAGGCCCCGGAGCTGCCAGTGACTCGATGGGTGCCCCAAACTTGCTCTATTTCTTTTTAGCTGGCTTCGGAGCTATAGATGTGTGTGGAGGGGTTGGGGGTGGGGTGGTTGCTCAGCCCGCGATTTCGTGAGGGCTGTTTCACCCCTTTATAGCATGGAAATGCCTCGATTCCACGTACCTTCCATGCTGTGCCCTGTTGTGGGGGTTCCTCCGTTCGTCTGGACTTGTTTTTATGTCCCCTTGAGGAGTTTTGTGTGTTTTGGTCAGGAGAGGTTAAGAGCTGCTTCTTACTCTGCCGCCATCTTAACCCGGAAAAACAGTATCTCCACTTTTTAATGGAGAATTCCCTCCCCCACCAGTTGTCAATGATTTTCTAATTACTTTGTATTTGTTTGTCTTTTCATATGTTACCCCCCCCATAGTCTATAAACTAAAAGTCAGGTAGTACTTCATTCTTGTCTTTCTTCATAGTGCCTAATACACAGCTGACACATAATAGATGCTTAATACGTGTTGCTTGAATGGCTGAAAAAAATGAGATGTGGTCTTAAAAAGGGTCCAAATGAGAAGGAAAGGGGAAAGGAAGGAGATTTGTACAGTAGAGTGAGGAGGAAAATGATACATTTTCTTCCTCCTACCTATATCTCATTTTCTTATCATCTTCTAGGCCTCTAATTTAGTAAATAGAATTCTGTGAAATGCAACCCAACAAAAGTGATAATGTACTGATGAACTGAAATAAAATACAAATTCTAATTCTAGAAATCAAGCCATGAACATCTAATTTAAAATATCTGACTCACTGGATTTCCATTACAACATTTTCTGAAGTGGCATGAAATTATTTTTGCCAGTATTACAGCCTTGTCTTTCATGTTAAAAATCACCATTGAACAGTCTTAACATCTGTGATCAATTCCCTTGTGTTCTCCACACGTGTTAGTAAATTCAGCTTTTTCTAGCATCTCAAATGCAATGACAAGTAGCAAGTCATACATACAACTGCAAGTTCATATGAGCACTGTACAGAATAGTTTCTGCTTGGTGAATTATATACAATCTACTTGCATTCTGAGATATTCTTGTTTACAATTTAAAATGACTAATTCATTTTTTATATAACTCAACTATGCAAGAAGTTTCAATCAATTCATAAATAGAATGGCATACAGAGTAAATTACCAACAACTAAAACTTAATTTTATTTCAACCAGAGTTTCAAAAACACAGTTCTTATTTATAAGTTTTTATTTTGAATACTTTCCCATAGTTAAATATTTCACATTCTTTCCCTCTCCCACAAACCCCCCTTAGCCAATGCACAATTCCACTGGGAAAAACCCAGTTCTTTAAAATTTGTAAAAATGGCAAAATACATGTATATTCTAAAAGGATATTTATGTAAGGTAACATTTAAGGTACTCTTACGCTGAGACTCTAACTTAACTCCTAAGAATCCAATAATTGGATGATCTAGATTATCTTAGCCTATGTAAATACTTAAAACTGAAAAGTTTCACCTTTTTACCTTTGCTGTACAACTGACATTAAAATTATATTTTGAAATTTGAGAGCTTAAACATGGAAAAAAATACAGAGACTTTTGGTTGAATAAAATGGTAAATAGTAAAAAACCTATTAACTTTAGCTATAAGAAGAAAAAATCCATACACATACATGGCTGCTTTCAAATTAATTTAACAATATTCATTGAGCAGTTCCTATAATCAATACTACTACTATGATACAATATGACTAAAATGATAGAGATTCTATGATACAATACCACTATAATCAAGGATACTACTATAGTAGTCATAGCCTACTTTTTAAGAAACGAGGATCTCAAATATCCTTAAAGTATAATTCTTTATGTATGCAATGGAAAAATTTGATTGCGTCACTTGAAATAACTTGCCTAAGGTGAAAATTTAAGTATAGAGGGAAAAACCTTTTTATTTTTTATCCTGTCCTCAGTTCTAGCCACAATGCTATGTTCCAATGTGGTTTATGGAAATGAGGTATCAATTGTAAGAAAAAAAGGGCAATCTTTCATTCATTGATCCAAGATGTAGAATTTAAATTATGAGATTGACTTCCTGGTTAAGATGGCTGCAGAGTATAACAGGGTGCTTAATTCTCCTCACAACCAACCACCAGCATGCCTTCAAAGGACAAAAAAACCAAATCCAGATGAAAGAAGCGACCCCACAATAGGGCCCAGTATCGAAGGCACCTGGGATTTGGGCATTTTCATACTGTGTGTGTAGGGGAATAGCTCCTATTAAAACATGAGCTGATCAACCCTCCCCCACTCCACCCACAGTATCAGAGTCAGAGGCTGCGCTCCAGAGTTAGAGTGAGTGGGGGGGGGGCCAAAATCCAGATTCTTGAAAGCAAACTGAGACCACCAGGACCTTGCCCCTGAGAGCAGCAAGACTTGAGACCCCAGGAGGCTAGAGAGTACAGACATTGGGCATGGGAGTAGAGCTGAGAGAGGCAGCAGACAGTGGAAGGAGCTCAGTGCACTGACACTCAGGTGAGATCCTCAGGTGGAGGAGCAAACATGGACCAATTTCTGGGTTCTGGGCAGCTGACTAGGACCACTAGGGGCTTGACCCTAAGAACAGCTAGACCAGAGACCCCATGAGGCTGGGGAGCACAGACCTTGGCTGCATGAGTGAAGCTGAGAGGGGCCATGGACAGCAGAGGCCTAGCAGACAGTGGAAGCCAGGAGACTCGCAAAGTATCCTCAGGCAAAAACTGCTCCTTAGCTCTAAACACAGAGAGATTGCCTGCCACACTCAGACTTCTGACTGAGAAAGAAAAACCAACATAATGATGATAAACAAGTCCCAAGAAATAACCACCAAAAAGACCAAGAAAAAAGCTCTAACACTTGATAACATTTGCACAGAAAAAATCCAGAAAGCAAAGGAGGACAAACAATTAAAGACACCCAAACCTTCCCAAAAAAATGAAAATTGGTCACAAGCTATTAAAGAGGTCAAATCTGAGATCATGAGAAAGATGGAAGAGATCTGGCAAGAAAAGTGGGAAATACTTCAAAAAGAAAATAACAGATTAAAGGGCAGAATTTCGCAAATGGAAACTAAGGTTGAGAAACCAAATGAAATGATAAGCAAATTGAAGACCAGAAATGACCAGCTGGAAGCCATGAAGAGCCAGACAGACCAGACTGAAAAGGAAAACCAAAATATTAAATCTGATAACCACTCTTTAAAGGCTAGAATTGGGCAAGAGGAAGCCAATGATCTCACAAGACAGAAAGAATTAATATAGCAAAGTCTAAAGACTGACAAAATAGAAGGAAACATGAAATATTTCAATGAGAAGATGACAGATCAAGAAAACAGGTGTAGAAGAGACAATTTGAGAATCATTGGTCTTCCTGAAAAATCAGAGACAAATAGAACTCTAGATGTCATACTACAAGAAAATATCAAAGAAAACTGCCCTGATATCCTTGAACAGGAGAGCAAAATAGACAATGAAAGAGCCCATAGAACACCCTCTACACCAAATCCTCAGAAGAAAACCTCCAGGAATGTAATAGCCAAATTGAAAAGCTTCCAAGTTGAGGAGAAAATATTATAAGAAGCCAGAAAGAGACAATTCAGATATCAAGGAACACCAATCAGGATCACATAGGATCTGGCCTCCACACTATAAGACCACAAGGCTTGGAACATGATATTCAGAAAGGCAAGAGAATTGGGTCTATAACCAAGGATAACCTACCCATCAAAACTGACTATATATTTCCAGGGGAAAGTATAGGCATTCAACAAGATAGAATATTTCCAAGTATTTGTACAGAAAAGACAAAACTAAATGGAAAGTTTGATATCCAACCACAAAAACCAAGAGAAACATGAAAAAATAAATAAGCAAGAGAGGGGAAAGAAAAAAAACTCTTATCTTTAAATTGTCTTCTTCAAGGGCTTCAATAAGATCAAATTATTTGTATTTTTATATGGAGAAATGTTATGTGTAATTCTAAAAAATTGTATTCACTATTATAGTAATTAGAAGAATTATTCACAGGAAGAGGTTGGAATACTAAATGGTCAAAGAAGATATGGTGGATGGGGGAAAAGAGGGAAGAAATAGAAGATGGCACCAAGAGAAATTTGAAGGAATAAGAAAAATAGGATAATCTATACCAAACAAAGAGGGTATAGGAAGGGGAGGGGATGAATACTATTATAAGAAGGAGAGGAAGAGAGCGTTAATAGGAAATACTTAAACCTTACTCTCAATGGAATTAATCCTGAGAGAGAAGAGTAGCTAGGTCCATTGGGATATTAAATTCTATCTTACCATATGGATAAAGTCAGAAGGGATAAACCAAGGAGGGCAGAGGGGTGGGGAGTTCATAAAGGGAGGGGAAGAGAGGAGAGGAGGGAATTCATTAGGCCTTAAAAAATAATAAGAGGGGAATAAAAAGGGAAGGGGTGGAAAGGGAAGTACACCAAGGGAGGGGACGGGGGGACTGATTTAAAACAAACCACTGGTTTAAAAGGAAATAGCATAAGAAGAAGGGGCAGAACAAGGAGAGGATACCAAAATTTTGGGGAATACACAGCTGATAATTATAACTCTGAATGTGAATGGGATGAACTTGCCCATAAAACAGAAGCAAATAGCAGAATGGATTAGAAAACTAAATCCTACCATATGTTGTCTACAAGAAACACACGTGAAGCAGGCTTAAGGTCAATGGCTTGAGCAAAATCTTTGGGGCTTCAATTGAGAAAAAGAAGGCAGGAGTGGCAATCATGATTTCTGACAAAACCAAAGTAAAAATAGATCTGATTAAAAGAGATAGGGAAGGAAATTATGTCCTAATAAAAGGCAGAATAGACAATGAGGAAATAACAGTACTTGATATGTATGCACCAAATAGTACAGCATCCAGATTTCTAAAGGAGAAACTGGCAGAGCCCAAGGAGGAAATAGATAGTAAAACTATACTAGTGGGAGATCTAAATATTCCTCTATCAGATGTAGATAAATCAAACGAAAAAATGAATAAGAAAGAGATGAGGGAGGTGAATGAAATCCTAGAAAAATTAGAGTTAATAGATATGTGGAGAAAAATAAATAGGAACAAAAAAGAATACACCTTCTTTTCAGCTGCACATGGTACATTCACAAAGATTGACCATGTACTAGGGCATAGGAATATGGCAAACAATTGCAAAAGAGCAGAAATAATAAATGTAAGCTTTTCAGATCATAATGCAATAAAAATAACAATTGATAAGGACACAGGAACAGGCAAATAAAAAACTAATTGGAAATTAAATAATATGACTCTCCAAAATCAGTTAAAGAACAAATTATAGAAACAATCAATAATTTCACTGAATAGAATGACAATGATGACAATACCAAAATCTGTGGGTTGCAGCTAAAGCAATACTCAGGGGGAAATTTATATCCTTGCGTGCATATATTAACTAATTAGGGAGGACAAAGATAGTGAACTGGGCTTGCAAATCAAAAAACTAGAAAGGGAACAAATTAAAAATCCACAATTAAAAACTAAATTAGATATTATAAAAATCAATGGGGAAATCAATAAAATTGAAAGTAAAAGAACTATTGAATTAGTAAATAAAACTAGAAGATGGTACTTTAAAAAATTAATAAAATCGACAAAGTACTGGTCAATCAAATTATAAAAGGAAAGAAGAAAACCAAATTATCTGTATCAAAGATGAAAAGGGAGACCTCACCTCTAATTAAGAGGAAATCAAGGCATCATTAAAAACTATTTTGCCCAATTATATGGCAACACATATAGCAATCTAGGTGATATGGATGAATATTTACAAAAATATAAATTGCCTACATCAGTGATTCCCAAAGTGAGCGCTACCGCCCCCTGGTGGGTGCTGCAGCAATCCATGAGGGCTGTGATGGCCACAGGTGCATTTATCTTTCCTATTAATTGCTATTAAAATTTAAAAAAAAATTTCCTGGGTGCTAAGTAATATTTTTTCTGGAAAGGGGGCAGTAGGCCAAAAAAGTTTGGGAACCACTGGCCTAGATTAACAGCAGAAGAAACAGAATACTTAAATAATCCCATATCAGAAAGAGAAATTAAACAAGCCATCAAAGAACTCCCTTCCCTGGTTTAACTGTGAAAATCACACAGTGCTATATCCAAGGTAACTGGAGAGAGAAGGGGATGGTTGGAGCCATCCAACTGTGGTGAAGGGACCCATTCATGGAAAGGGTCTGAACTTTGTTCTCTATTTTCTTTGCCTTGTAATCCTCCTATGTTTGTCAAATCTCCATCCCTGACACAACTGATTCCCCTTAAATTCAATATTCGTTACCTTTCCTTGATGCTTGTTCTTTAGGAGAATATCAAGGAGAGAAACAGAAAGATCATTTAAATTGAGTCAAGAAAGACTAAGACTCCAGGTTTTATCTAGGATACTTACTTTGTATTTACTCAAGGGAAGTACTTAACCTCCCTAAAACTCAGTTTCTTCATCTGTTAAATGAGCATCATAATATTTACACTGAAATGCTATATACATGTGAACTATAAGTATTAATCTTAGATCAAACCATAATCTTGCAAAAAAGTCAAAGAGAATGAAAACCAAATAGATGATTATGGAAAAACATGGAAAGACCTATATGAAATTGAGTAGAGTGAAATGAGCAGAGAACATTTCATATAGGAACAGACATATTGTTTGAAAAATGACTCAAGTATAATCATCTCCAGAGAAAAAACTTAATAAAAATAAGTAAGACATAGTCTCTATATGGTCTAAATATAGTCAAATGTTACCTTCTCTTTTGGGGAGAGGGAAGGGAAGGAATTAACTAAGTATTTTAATCTAACAAATAATTTCTTAAGTAATTGGTTACCTTTCAGAAAGTAGCTAATAAGTAAAGATTATTCCTCCTGTAATTTTAAGCAGTAAAAAGAGGAGAGATAAAAATGAAGCACTTACCTGCAATCATTACCAAAAAAAAAAAAAAGTCCAGACTCTGGAAATGGGCAAACAAGTTCTGTCTCAGAATTTATCAGTCTGGTGATGTTTGAACTTCATTGAGACTTCTAGATAGAAGAAACAAGTCAAGAATCTATTTTATTTACGACTTTGATGAGAAGGAGTAGACAGACTCAAACCCTTTGCATCTGAAGATAAAGGACCACTAAGTAATTTGAGGCTGGAGGAAAGGATGAGAGAAAACAGAGTGGAGGGGTGAGTTCAAGGACCTTTTCTCCAGTGTTTTAATCTCAGTAAAAGACAGAATTTACACTTGTAACCAGCCCTAGCCCAAGGCAAAACTGTGAAGTGGGCTAAAATTTATCTCTGAGTCTTCTTCCTTACTAACCTGCAACTCTCTTATATTCAATAGTCCTTATCAAAACTCTCCAGAAGGGCTTTGAAATGTAATCACATGTCAAGTGTAAATGCCTGATATCAGCTTAAAGTGCTAGCCTACCATTACATCATGACTGTCACTACCATGTGATGTGGGTAGAAGAAGGGAGGAAGGTAGGAAGAAAAGGAAGGGAAAGGAAGGGAAAGGGAATAGGAAGAAGGAAGGTAGCCTAGCTGGGGTAGCCCTAAGCCCAGAGGGGGAAATTGACCCAAGCCCTTTGGGTCTCAATAAAGATCAGGAAACAACTTAAAGCATATAGAATAGCTGGGTTTATTTAGTTTAGGGAAAGAAAAGGTCTAGGGAGGCTAACAGGTAGATCTCGTACAAGCTGATGAGACCAAGGCTCTTCCTCAAAATGCCAAAAGCACTAGTGCCTCTCTCTCTTATACTTTCTCAGATACCTCCCACAAAGGAAGTGGGATGTGTTTGAGGAAGTTGTAGTACGGAGCCCTGGGAGATATAGTCTCCCAGGGTTAGTGCATTTCAAAATGCACAACCACCACCACTCACATATCATCTTCTGCAAAGAGAATTTGATCTTTAATAGGATTCAAGACTTTAAAGGAATAACAATCTGATATAATTCTATTTGCCAATGAGAGCAAGTTTAGTTGCTTAAGGTGTGAGGGAAGGAAGAGAATGATTCTATCCCTTGAAATCACAACAGTAGGAAAGGAACTATTTTGGTGGTCCATTCTCCTGATTTTACCGAGGCTGGAAGCCAGATCATCTGTGTATTCATCCTAAGTTTTCTTTAGTAGCCTAGTAAACACACCATATTGCTATTTAAATTTGGGGTACTTCTCAAGAAGATATTACTCCAGATGTATACTAAATTTATGACATCATAAGGCTATGAAGATTACAACTAGTATTATCCTAAAACAAACAGATATGGACAAAACCATAAAATCATAAATCATTATTCTGTACTTCACTGAAATTCTCAACAGTGTAACACCTAGAAAGTTCTGAGGAAGAAGAAAGAAGGAAGAAAAGAAAGGAAGGAAGGAAGGAAGGAAGGAAGGAAGGAAGAAAGAAAGAAAGAAAGAAAGAAAGAAAGAAAGAAAGAAAGAAAG
>NW_025379103.1:0-4655 GCF_016433145.1 Gracilinanus agilis
ATATGATAGCTTGATAGCTATAGAGAAGCATGGGAAGATTTCCATTAACTGGTGCAGTCAAGGAATTGAAAGAGAAATCAATACACAGAGTGATCAGAACCACTTAGTTGGAAAGAACAACCACAAAACAATTGAAAATGGAAGTTGCGAAATTTACAAAGACCATGCCTGGCTCAAAAAGACACCTGAAAAGAACTAATCCCTTAAAGAAGTGGGAGGTCCGTGAGTTTGGAACATTGTTTATATTTCCAAATTTATTTAAATGTATTCACCAATTTTGCTAATATTTTTACTCTTCTTCCTCATTTCCTTTTCAAATCAATATTTCAAGAATTTATTAAACATTTACTATGTACCAGACACTAAGATAAGTGTGGGAACTCAAATATAAGCAGAGATAGTCTCTGCACACAAAGAACTTAAGGTCTAATGGGGAAAACAACACTTAAAAGGGAACTAAAAGAGGAGGGGAGGAAGGGAAGGTACTCAATAGGGCATGAGAGAGAAAGTCAAGAAAGTCAGCAGAGAAGCTTGGAGAGCAATAAAGACATAGCTGACTTGGGCATTTTCCTTAAACAGAGGCTGTGAGATAAACTACCCAATCAGAGGAAGAGATTTCAGTGTGAACAGTCAGGAGTGGAATGAATTTTCCAGGTGAGGAAGTTTCTATGGCAGTGATGGTAAATCTTTTAGAGACCAAGTGCCCAAATTGCACCCTCACACCACATGTGAGCCATCCCTTTACCCCAGACAGGGGAGGGAGAAAGTGCTCCCATTGGGCTGCTGGGCAGAGGGGCAGGTGAAGTGGAAAATGTTCTCAGGCATGGTGGAGAGGGTGAGAGGAGCAGCCCCCTCCAGCACTCATGCGATAGGTTCACCAACACAGTTCTATAGCATCATAAAGAAAATCCAGAAAGAATCAGGAAAATAGACTGGAGAGTATTTTTTTCTTCAAATAAAATTATTTTTTAAATGAGATGGGTCTCTCTATAAAACATATCTAGGAGAAGGGGAAATTTAGTCAATGTAGAAACAAAAAATATCAAAATATTTTTAAGAGAGGAAGAAGAAAATAAAAAAGAAGAAGGGAATGAAGAGGAAGATAAAGGAAAAGAGGAGGAGGAGGAGTAAGAAGGAAGAGAAAAATGGAGGGAGACATTGTACTTAGTAAAAGTAAAAACCATTTTTTCTTAATTCCCTAGGATTTCCAGTTACTCCTTTATTTCCATTCTAATGCAAGATCATCAGCTGAGCATCTCAGCACCAACATAAAAATGTATTGTCCCATAGAGAGAAATATGAATAGCATGATATGTTTACTGTGCAAGTGTATTTAATTAAGCTATAATGTTAACTAGGCTCATTAAAATTAGCTTGCACACTCCTACATTCTCTCCTTAGGAGCTTTTCTTCCGAAGATAAATGTGTGTTCTGGGAAGTGGGGGAGGAGGGGACTCCTAACCATGGGCTCCCTCCTCCACTGCCCCCTTCTCTCATGCTGACAACACTTTATCCATCATAAGGGAACTGAAAATCATTCTTTCTGGGAAGATTCCAGCACTTCTGGGCTGCCTCCAGCCCCAGCTCACATCTCCTCACATATTGTTTCTCTGAGGTGTGTAAAATGTTTGGGGGCAAAGTGGAATTGAGAGCAATTTCCTACCATTCGTTGTGGAGGGCAATTTTGGCCAACGTTATTGAACTGATATGAAGTTACTCCGTTAGCCCGCTGGGGTCGGTGCCCCCTTTCAATTCCAAACTTGAACTAATGATATTTTCATTAAAAATAAAATATATATAAAATCTTTGATAAATATAAATTTGTATATATTTCTATGGATTCATTTATTTATTTACTTCTGATTTTTAGGGGGGAAATATGTAAATGAATGAAAAGTCCTCCTAGAACTCATCTTTGAGAGAGATGCTGAGATTATTTTTCTCTTGCGAGAAAAGACGTGTTTCTGTTTTCGATCTTGAAGATTAACCTAAAAACTCTTCTGGCCTGAAATTCCACTGGCCTGGCATGCGTGGCTCGGGAAAGGAAATGCATCCAAAGCTCGAGCCCCTCACCCAGGCCCCGGATCTCATTGGGACAGAGATCAATGTCGAAGCCAAGGCAAGCGTGTCATCTCCGCTGGCAGGGACGGCGATGGGGAAATTCAAGGAAGCAGCAGCCCCGCTGACACGGTCAGGTGTTGTTTACGTGCGCTCGCAAGCGGGTTGTCAAGGTAGAGCAGACGGCGCTAGCAGGAAATGGACCCCGATGAGAAGGGAGGGCCAGCGAGGGAACGGCGTCCAAGTCATCGCTTGGCACTTCAGCTCCTGTTCCTGATTCAGCCGCTGGCACCAGACCAGCCGCCTCCTCCAAAGGAAAACATAAAAAACCAACATGGAAGTCCATCTCCTTCTCTTTCTTTCGTGCTCGGTGCCAGGAAGACATTCCTGTCTCTGTTTTCATTGGAGGGGCTCGGTTGTTGGTCCTGGGACTTCTGACTGCCAAGGTCTACGGGATGCCAATGCAGCTTCACCCTCAGGGCAAGGGGAGAGCTCAGCAGAGCTTCTTAGGGGCACAGACACTAGTTTTTAAACTCTTACCTTCTGTCTTAGAATCAGTACTATGTTTAGGTTCCAAGACAGATGATCGGTAGAGGCTAGGCCATGGGGGTGAAGTGACTTGCCCAAGGTCACCCAGTTCAGTTTTGAACCCAGGACCTCCCATCACTGGGACTGACTCTCTATCTACCGAGCCACCAGGTCACAGACACTGTTGGTCCCATTTAGAATGATAAATTGTTGAAAGAATTCTGAATTTGGAGTCAAAAAACCTCAGCCCATATTTAGTCCCGTGCCTTATCTATCATCTGGGTGACACTGAACAAGTCATTTCTCCTCGCTATAAAATGAATGGGTTATACTAGAGAGTCTAGATTTCTTTCAACATCAAATCCCATGATGCTAGGTCTTTCCATCATAAATCTCCCCTCGGGGCTGGATATGGCGAATGTTAAGCCCACAGGTATGCACACACACACACAAAAAAAAAAAAAACCCAGAAGGAGGGACAGCTGGGTGGCTCAGTGGATGGAAAGCCAGCCCCAGAGATCTTGGGTTCAAATCTAGCCTTAGACACTTCCTAGCTGGGTAACCCTGGGCAAGTCACTTGCCTAGCCCTTACCATTCTTCTGCCTTGGAACCAATACACAATTATTGATTCTAAGACAGAAGGTAAAGAAAAGCCTCAAGCTAGGGTGCCAATACAATGGGCAAGACTAAATCTAACTGCTCTCAGAAACCCCTGAACATTGAATTCCTTGCAGGGCAGCTTCCCACCTGGCACAGGGCACAGCCCTCATTCTCTCCTACCTCCCAGCCCTGCTGGGATGCTTCCTCTCCATCATGCTGTCTGGAGCCCTTAAGAGCATCTCTGAAAAAGGCAAAGAGCTTGATAGAGAGTCAGATGGGCTGTAAGGAGCAGTTCAGTTTCTTATAAACCAAGCAACCATCTGATATGCCAAGAATGGATCTCTCTGCCCTCAACTCTAATCAGTGTCCTTATCAACTGGTTAACCATCGCACACCTCCTGCTTTCCTAGTCCCTGGAGCCTGGGGGTCCCTGCCTAGCTACACAAAGGGCCATAAAGAATCCAAACACCATCCAGTCTAACAAAAGGGTAAGATCTCTTTCCCTTACTCCACCAGAAGTAGCCATAGAAACAGTTCCAAAATGGGAAACGTTCCCATGCAAGAGTCTTTCAGAGGCCCCATCAGTTTGCATCAAGGCACAGGAAAGAAGAGAAAGTATTGTAAAAATGCATGCCAATTAGTCAGCCCCATGTGCCCAATTACACTTCCCATGGATCATTGGTTCTGCCAAATCTGGCCCCAACCAACTGTTGTTGAGTCTCTCTAGCCATCTTCTACATGTGCAGTCTGCAAAGTTGGCCCCCTTCTCTCTCCATGGGCTGGGCTACTTTATGGGGAAGTGCTTTTTACAAGGGAAAAACTTCTGAAAGGAAGCTGAATCCAAATCCCTCCCTAGCTGCTATTTTGTGTGAGAGTGGAGTTTGCTTGTTTTTGTAAGGTCCTTGAGAAAAGAAACGTTTCTCTGTTTCCTTATGGGTTAGCATTGTGTCTGGCACATAATGGAATGATTGATGGACTTTTGAGGGCAAAGGGAGTGGTTTTCGTTTTGTATTTTTGAGACTGGGTCTCCCTATGTGGCTGAGACTGGAAGAGTAGCATGTATTCATGGTCCAAACCCACTCTTTCATCCTTGGTGCTTACAAATTCTCCAAGATGAATTTGCAATTCCCCCCATTCAGGGCCTTTTTTCAATAGTGTGTCATCTGGGGTTTCCAGGCTGATACATTTAAATAAGTCTCTCTTCAAGAGTAGAGAGAATGATAACTTGGTACTGGATGTTGCATGAAAGAAAATGCTATGAAAACTTTAGGATGCAGCTCAGTCACTCAGTGGATAGAGCACCAGGTCTAGAAATGGGAGGTCCTGGGTTCTAATCTGGCCTTAGACACTTCCGAGCTGGGTGACCCTGGGAAAGTCACTTGACCCCTATTGCCTAGCTCTTAGAGCTCTTCTGACTTGGAACCAATCCACAATATTAATTCTATGACAGAAGGTAAGGAGGAAAGGAA
>NW_025379104.1:0-4348 GCF_016433145.1 Gracilinanus agilis
CTGCGCGCTCTCTCTCTCTCTCTCTCTCTCTCTCTCTCTCTCTCTCTCTCTCTCTCTCCCTTCCTCCCTCTCCCACTCCTTTCTTCTGGTCTTCGAATCAATGCTATGTATTGACTCCAACGTGAAAGAGTAGAGAGGAAAAAGTAGTAGAGGGTTAAGTGACTTGCCCAGGGCCACACAGCCAGGCAGTGTGAGGCCAGATTTAAACCCAGGACCTCCCATTTCTAGGTCTGATTCTTAATGCACTGAGTGGAATTTCTAAAGAGGTAATCGTTGGGAAGAACTTCTTAGTGGCGAGAGCTTCTGCAGAGTGGAAGAGCCCTCCTAGGAGGTCTTCAAGCTGTGGCTGGAGGATCCCTTGTTGGGTCTTTTGTCATGGGGGTTCCCTTGGTGTACTCTGTGGCCACTTCTTGCCATTCTCTAATTCTGCCAGAAGTCACACAGGGGTGTGGAGAGCCCCCAGGTTTTTCAGCCCGTCCTTCTGCCACCTCCAAACTGGGACGTTTTCTAGAAGCAGAATATCTGTCCGAGTGTCTCCCGATTCCCTGGCGAATCCAAGCTCTCCTAGGTTCGGCAGGCTCAGCCTTTGCTGGAGACCCCTTTGCCTCCATCCCCGGCTTCTCAGTGAGACTGTTGGCTGTGCCTTCCCATCCGGTCTCCACAAGGGGTCTCCCCAAAGTACCCTTAAATGCTAACTGGAAACTGACGGAGCTCCTCAGTCCTGGGCTCTTCCCCCTGCCCTTCCCAGCCCTGGGCTGACCCCAGAGGCCCCCTCCGTCATCTGCTGATGCGCAGCTAGAGAGGGGAGGGAGGCTGATCTTCTCCTCAGACCAGAGGGTGACTTGGAGGGTTCAGCTTTCTGGCTCGGCCTCGGCTGGCCAAGGGCCGCCTTTGAGCTGGTCCGTCCCACCGCCACCAGCAGCGGGGGTAGATGATGGGAGAAGCATCCCCTCGGGGTGTGGGGGGTGAGGATAGCCCAGCCGGAGTCCCTGGGCCCTGGGAGATCCTGCTGGGAGCTGGGGATGGGGGCTTTGGAACAGAGCCGTCGTTTTAGCAGATGTTGGTGCCAAGGCTGTGTGGGATGCGCAGCTTCCTTCCCCTTGTACACAGACAGACACACAGACACCCACGCACCCCACCCCCACTCTTAATGATTTTTAATAAGTGCTGGGATTTAATAAATGAGGAATTCAGCCCCTTCTCCCTCCTAATGGCAGTTGAGCTCTTTTTCCAGCTGGGGAACTTGAAAAGTCATCTCCAGGCCCTCAGCGGGCCTGGGGACCGGTGCCAGGGGGCCCAGGGAGCTCACTCCCTCCCCTTCCCTCTGCCCTCCCGCCGAGGAGATCCTTTGGCCCAGAGATATCTGGAAAGTGGAGGCTTTCGGGCTCAGAGAGCACGTGGAGCCCTGTTCCTGCGCTCCTGGCTGGCTGGCCCCAGTCATTTAGAGATCTTCAGCCCCCCCCCCCAGTCTCCCCTCATGCCTCCACAAGGCCGCTTGGCTTTCTGAAGGGCAGCCACATTTTTTCTAGAAGCTTTGAGTGTGAGATGGCCCCCTTGCTGGGTAGGAAGATGAGGAGAGGAAGAGAGTCCCGTGTCATGGAAAGAACATGGGGTGCAGAGTCTGGGGGGCCCGCCTGCCCTTGCTTTTCAGCTCTCAAACCTTGGCCTTTGAGGCAACTGAACTCAGAGTCAGGAAGACCCAGGTTCAAATCTGGCCTCAGACACTTTCTTGCTGGGAGATCCTGGCAAGTCACTTCCCCCATCTGCCTCAGTTTCCCCAATAGGAAAGCCCCTGGAACACAGACAGAGAACTTTGGACAGGGCTGTAGAGCGCCCAGTATCAGGTAGAGCCGGTGAGGACCTTGGAACGGAGAAAACACGACATGTCAGAGCTGGCAGACACCTTGGCATTTTGAACCTTGGTTGGGGCGGGAAGAGAATGTAGAACACAGACTAGGGAGCCTGCAAGCTGGGGGGGGGGGTCCTTGGAGAGGTGTTCTGTAGGCATCTTAGGATATGAGGGGTCTGTGCAGCCCCCAAAGAGGGAAGCCACCCAGTTCTGTGCCGCAGCCCCACCCCCCCTTGGTCTCATCTTGGCCAGGAGAAATAGCAGCCCCGTTGGGCGCCCTGGGCTTGAGGGAAGCTGCTGTCCAGTTTGTTCAGGCTTTTCCGTTGGGTCTGACTCTTCAGGACCCTTTGGGGGGGTTTTCTTGGCAGAGATCCCAGAGGGGTTCATCCTGGCTCATTTTACAGAGGAGGAAACGGAGGCAAACGGGGCAGCGACCTGCCCAGGGCTGCCCCGCGAGGAGGGCTCTGAGGCTGGATTCGAACCCAGGGAGAGGAGTTGATGCTTCTAGGACCTGGCAGTGATGCCCAAGGAGGGCCCCTGAGAGCAGCCGGCCATCTGGGGCGGGCAGCCCAGGCAGCTGCTGTGGGAGCCGGCTTCCCCGAGGCTGCGAGGCTGGGCCCCTCGCTCCCTCCGCCTTTGTGTCTTTGCCCTAATTGAGAACACATGCCCCTGCTTCTGGGTGGATCCCACCGCAGCCTCCCTCTGCCGGGCCTCTTCACTCACAGGGAACCCCCAGCCTGGGCTCCCGGAGCTGCCTCCTGGGATGGGAGGGGGAAGACCCGTCCCCCCACCCTCCCCAGGCTTCCCATTCTCAGAGCCAGCCCTGGGCGTGATGGGAGGTTCCGGCATGTCCGCGGGCAGCTTGGGGGCAGCTTGGGGCTCCAGCCTGCCTCGGTTCCTCAGTGACTTCACATCTCCGAGCCTCAGTTTCCCCATCTGTGTCATGGATCCGCAGTGGGTTCTGGGAAAGCTCATAGTAAACTGTAAAGCCTTATAGAGGGAGGCCCCGAGGCCATCCGGCTAGAGCGCTAAGGGCCCTTGGGGGCAGCGAGCTCAACTCTCTCATTTTTACAGATAAGGAAACTGAGGCTCTGGGGGATAGGAGCTGTCCAGGATCCCCCAGCGGGTCAGCCCAGAGCCCACAGCCTCAGACTAGAGAAAAGACTGCCCACTCTCCCAACAGCGCGTGCTTTTATTATGGGAACCAGCCTTGGGCTGGGAATCAGGACGCCTGGGTCTTGGCCCCAGCCCCGCCACTCACCGCTCAGTGACCTTGGAGGAGTCATTTCCCTATTTCCGCCCTTAAACCGCTCGTGTTGGGGGTGGGGGGAGGATTCTCTCCGGGGTGATGGGTTGTGACTGAGCGCTCTTCCTGCGCTTCCCGTGGGTGGAGCCTCAGCCCCGCCCCCAGGCCCCGGGCGGTGGCCCCAGGCAGGCGCGCGCAGCAGCACCTGGACTTTATTACACTTGTAAAAACAAAGCCCTGTTTAAGAGGGCACTAAAGGTTTAATTTAGGGGAGAAAATGGCTTTCCCAGGGCTGGGCTTCCCCAGGGCTCCGAGACAGTTTCTGAGGGGAGCCGAGGCCGGCGGCCGCGAGGTGGCGCTGCCAGGCGTGACCGGACCCCGGCGTTCCTCCTCGCTCTTCCTCCAGCCCCCTCCGCAGTCAAGTGAACAGAAGCCCTGGAGGTGGGGGTGGGGGGAGGACTGGAGCAAGGTCACTCGGCTCATTTAAGGTGGGGTGGGGAGGGGGCTCAGGCTTGCGGTGGAGGAGGTGCCCTCGCGTCCAGCTGCTTGTCTCCTACCAGGACAAGGGCATGGTGGCTCCGGAGGAAAAGGCAAGGATGGACGCGACGGCGGGAGAACTTGGGGTGTGCCAGCGGGGCATCCGCCATCCCTCTGAGCCTTGGTGCCTGTCAGGGGTGTATTTCCAGCCTCGCGGACGCTGAGAGTCAGAAGTGACCTTGCAGGCTGCTGGCCGGAGGGCTGGAGAGGCTCCATCCAGGGCTCCCTGGAAGACATCTAGTGATGCCCCCCACAGCCTACTCGGTTGTCAGACTCCTTTAATTATCATGATTATTTTTTAAAACCCCAACTTCTGTCTTAGAACCAGTGCTGGGTTTTGGCTCCAAGGCAGAAGAGCGGCAAGGGCTAGGCAATGGGGGTTAAGGGACTTGCCCAGGGTCACCCAGCTGGGAAGTGTCTGAGGGATCAGATTTGAACCTTGGGCCTCCCATCTCTGGGCTTTCAGGCCACGGAGCCATCTAGCTGCCCTCAATGATTCTACTTCTTTCCAGCTTTATAGCTGAACTCCTTGGTTCCTAGCTTTCCCCTTCTTTCACTCTTTGGGGTGATCCTCAACTTCTGGGGTAGAGAGTAGGAAGACTAGTGTGACTTCCTTCCTTCCTTCCTTCCTCCCTTCCTTTTTTCCTTCCTTCCTCCCTTCCTTTTTTCCTTCCTTCCTTCCTTCTTTCCTTCCTTCCTTCCTTCCTTCCTTCCTT
>NW_025379105.1:0-2355 GCF_016433145.1 Gracilinanus agilis
GGACATGATTGAGGGTGTGGACTCGAAACTACCACACCAATGCAACTACCAACAATTTGGAAATTGGTCTTGATCAAGGACATATGACAAAACTAATGGAAATGTGCATCGGCCATGGGTGGGGGGAGTGTGGTGGGTGAAGGGGAAAGGAGGAGCATGAATCATGTAACCATGTTAAAAATGAATATTAATAAATGTTAAAAAAATTTAATATTCTCTTAAAACTTTTTAAATTCCAAATTGTCTTCCTCTCTCTTATCCCTTGAGGAGGCAAACAATATGATATCAGTTATACATGTGAAGTCATGCAAAACATATTTCCATATTAGTTATGTTGTAAAACACACAAAAAAAATCTCCCAAGAAAAATAAAGTGAAAAAAAATGCTTTGATCCGCATTCAGAATTCATCAATTTTGGGGGCAGCTGGGTGGCTCAGTGGATTGAGAATCAGGCCTAGAGACAGGAGGTCCTGTGATAAGTCCTTTTAAATCTGGCCTTGGATACTTCCTAGCTCTGTGACCCTGGACAAGTCACTTAACCCCTTTTCCTAGCTCTTACTGCTCTTCTGCCTTGGAACCAATACATAGTAATGATTCTAAGGCAGAAGGTAAAGGTTTAAAAAAATAAGAATTTATCAGTTTTGTCTTGGGAGGTAGACAGCATTTTTCATCATAGGTCCTTTGGCATTAGCTTGGATCATTGTCTTCAGAGGAGCTAAGTCATTCACAGTGGATCATCATCCAAATTGCTAGAATTGTCTACAATGTTCTCTTGGTTCTGCTCCCTTCACTTTGCATCAGTTCATATTAGGCTTCCTAGGTTTTTCCTGACAGGCCAAATCTAATGACATTTAAGAGGAACAAATGTAAAGTTCTAACATTTGGATCCAAAAAATCAATCGACTAAGAGTGGCTGCATAGCAGGGCAGAGAAAGAAAATCTGTGGCTTCTTGTGAGATATAAGCTCAATATCTTTTCCTTTTCCTTCACACCTCCTATGTCCCATTTTCCCTACCAGCTCACCAGAGGATCTCACCTCCTGCCTTATTGAGAAAATAAGAAGCCACTCATTTCTAGGTTCTCCTTCTCCTCTGTGCCATACCTCAAAACCCTGTTTTGATGTGGTCCTGGTCAGCACTACTGTTACGGAAAATGACCCAGCTGCACATAGCTGGGCTCATTTGCCCTCCAGTGAGGTGTAGAGACTGTGTTAGTTATGTTATTTAAGGAGGATGGGTATTTATGCTGTTGGTTGATATTTTGGTGCCTTTATAGATAAGGAACTATTCATAAATTATGGATTGTTTTGGCGGTGTACAAATTATGTTTCAGATCCAAGCAAGCTTCTGGAGATGGAGTAGGGAGGCAGGATATAGTTACATTGTCCTGATTTCCAGAGAAGTTCCCCTGATGAGAATATCTTTTCCCTGGTTGCATTCTCTAGCAGGGAGTCTGCAGGGGAAGCAGTGTTTGTACCTGTGTCTTCTCCTCTGGTTGTCCAGTGCCACCTTCTCACAGCAACAGGGATGTTAGTTTCCCTGTAAGCTCTGGGTCTGTGATAAGTCCATTCTGAAATTGCTCCATCAGTATCTCTAGCAGTGATTTCTGAGACTGTGAGGCATGTATTGAGAACCATTGCTGGGATGGGAGGCTGTTTTATAAAAGAATTCGATGAACTCTTCTAAGAATGAAACTGATGACACAAACAGAAACAAATCTGTAAAGAAGGAAAAAGAGGAACCTCACTGACCAACTTAGATCTTTTAAAGCTATGTACAAAATGCAGAAGGAAGGGTGGATTACCAAAGACTAATGCAAAAGAGTTTCACAATCCTTTAAGGTCAGACATTCTAAAACTTAGAATGAACAGAAATTGGTAACGCATGCTAAGAACTATAAAGAGGGCTTTTAAAAGGCTAGTTGGGAGCAAGAAGAGGACCAACGCCGGGACAGAACCACTGTGGAAATGGATGGAAAAGATGAGGATAATTATTGAGAGAAAGAAGACAGATTTCCTCACCTCATATTTTGCTTCAGTTTCATCTACCAAGGAAAAATAGCTTCTGATTGGTTAAATGATTAACAGGGTGTTGAAGCCCAAACTAAGTAAAGAGATGTTCCCAGAGCCCCCAGCTACCCTCGAGGAGTTCAAGTGACCTAGGTGACTTCACTAAAGGAGGATATTGAAAATTGTGATGGCAAAACCCCTAATGGTAACCTCAAAAATTATGGAGTCTGGGGATGATTTCATAGGACTGGAGGTGGGCAAATATTGTTCCCATTTTCCAAAAGGAGAAGAAAGTACTCTCTCTCTCTCTCTCTCTCTCTCTCTCTCTCTCTCTCTCTCTCTCTCT
>NW_025379106.1:0-7348 GCF_016433145.1 Gracilinanus agilis
GCTCTCTGAGACCTGGGCTGGAGGAGCTGGCCGGGATTCGTCTGGTGAGCCGAAGCCTGGAGGGGAGGGGCAGGGAGGAAGGATTAGTGTGCTCCGGGGTAGCTGAGGGGCTGCTGGGGGCTCCAGGAAGCCCCGAGCTAGAATCAATGCGGATGAGGGCGGCAGATTTAGGCTGAAAGTGAAAGCTGCTCAGCCATGGAAAGTGCTAATTCAGAAATCAATCAACAAGTTGTTATTCTTAAGCCCTGACTTTCCATCTTGGAATCGATTCTGGGTATTGGCTCCAAGGCAGAACAGGGGGGCTGAGCAATGGGGGTGAAGTAACTTGCCCAGGGTCACAGACTAGGCAGTGTCTGAGGTCAGATTTGAACCCAGAACCTCCCGACCTGGCTCTCAATTCGCTGAACCATCTAGCTGCTGCTGCTTCTTCTTTAAACCCTTACCTTCTGCTTGGAGTCAATACTGTGGTAAGGGTGGGCGACGGGGGTCAAGTGACTTGCCCAGGGTCACACAGCTGGGAAGTGTCTGAGGCCAGATTTGAACCAAGGACCTCCTGTCTCTAGGCCTGGCTCTCAATCCACTGAGCTACATCTCAAGGGATATATCGGGAGGCCACCCCCAAGGGGCCCCCAAAGTGATGGACTAAGAGCAAAGAAAAAGATGCACGAATCTTTAAAACAAGAAAGACCAAAGCAGGGGAATTAGATAGAGCCTTACAGTGATGCTCCCCATCTAGCTTCTTCTGTCTCTTAATAGAGTCCAGGATTGTATTAGCTTTTGTGGTTGCCACTAGGTAGTTATTCGGAACTTGCATTCCACTAAGAGTCCCTGATCTTTTTCAAAAAAACCATAGCTAGCCACTCAACAAGTTTGTGTGAATCACCTACTATTTGTAGGCATGAAGGAGACAAAGGCAGGAAATGGAACAATCCTGGTCCTCTTATATTTTATCAGAGGAGACAAAAAGTACATACAAATAGATGCGCTTTTGTTGCTCAATTGTGTCTGGCTCTTCATGACCTCATTTGGGGTTTTCTTGGCAAAAACTGGAGTAGTTTGCCATTTCCTTTTCCAGTTCATTTTACAGATGAGGAAACTGAGGCAAACAGAATTAAGTAACTTGCTCAGAGTCACACAGTAACTATGATGCTAGATTTGAACTCATAAAGATGAATCTTCCTGATTCCAAACCCAGTACTCTATCTATTGTAAGACTTAGCTGCCTCTATTTAGTGGTTAAATAGGGCAGCTAGACTAGAAGACCCGAGTCAGGAAAATCTGCATTCAAATATGGCTTCAGACATTTACTAGCTGTGGGACCCTAGGTAAGTCACTTAAACCCTGTTTGCCTCAGTTTCCTTATCATTAAAATGAGCTGGAGTAGGAAATGTCAAACCACTCCAGTATCTTTGCCAAGAAAAACTCAAAGGGGAAATAAAGAGTCAGACATTACTGAAAAAAGACTGAACAACAAAAAACAATATACACTTGTTGACTGGTCCAAAGAGATTTAGAGTAGTGAGCTCCCCATCATAGGAAGTATTCACACAAAAGTTGGATGGGCACCAGTCATAGAGGAGATTTCCGCATTAAGTAGGAGCTTGGACCAGAGGACATAAGTGAGGTCCCTTCTGAGCTCTAAATCCTGTGATTCTCTGAATCTAAAATTTGGAGTTTTAAGAGTCGAGGACAAGGCGATGAAAAGACCAGCCAGTGTGTGAACCTCCCCCTTCAGTTGACAGCTTGAGTCTCCTGTGTGGTTATGTTTTTGCTTGTATCTGATATGTTAATGGGTAAACAAGGGCAGCCTGGCTGTCTCCCCCAGGAGAGATTAAATAGCTCTGAGATGAGAGAACAGGAAGATCAAAGTGGAACTAGGTTTCCTTCTGGGCCCAGGGAGGCGACAGGTAGCGAGAAGGAACAGAATTTAGTTCAGAAAGTCAGGTGAGGATGCCCTGCTCAGGTGGTAGGGGACACAGAGGCAGGAGAAAGGCATCTTGGGGAGAACAGTAGATTTGGAGTTGTTTGGTCAGGTCTGCCTCTTCATGTCCCTGTTTGAGATTTTCTTGACAAAGATCCTGGAGTGTTCTGCCATTTCCTTCTCCAGCTCATTTTACAGATGAGGAAATGAGGCAAACAGGGTTAGGTGACTTGTCCAGGGTCACCTAGCCAATAAGTGTTTGAGGTCAGATTTGAACTCGAGGAGATGAATCTTCCTCACTTCAGGCCTGGTATTCTATTCAATGTACCACTTCTCTGTCCTCAAATGGTCTCTAGATATAATATAAAGATGGTACAGCCCACAAAAGCTATCTATCTATCTATCTATCTATCTATCTATCTATCTATCTATCTATCAATCATATAGTCCTTATGTGCTATCTAGAGATAACAGATATAATATAGCTCTCAAGTACTATCTAGATGTAACATAGATATAATATATCCCTCAGAGGCTATTTAGATATAATATAGCCCTCAAGTGTTATCTCAATATAACATAGATATAATATAGCCCTCAGATGCTATCAAGATACAACATAGCCCTCAAGTGCTATCTAGATATAACATAGATATAATATAGCCCTCAAGTGTTATCTAGATATAACATAGATATAATATAGCCCTCAGATGCTCTTGTAAGAATTAAAATTTAGTTATTATAATTATATCTTTAAAATATGTGGCCGCCAGGAATCAACAATTCAGGTTGATTCCGTAATTAAATCAGACCCAAGTCAGCATCGGGTTGAGGAGTTTATTTACAATCAGAAGGTGAGTAGGGATAAAGAGAAGAGGGAGGTTAGAAGTCTAAATAAATGAAGCTGTAAGCCGCAAGGCCCAACAGCTGGATAGGCAGAGTATAGAATTGGCCCAGCCAGGCCAAGGAAGCCAGCCTAACTTACCCACGTGACAATACAGAGTGTAATCTGTCTGTGGTCTCAGGAGATGCTTCTTCTTCCAGTTCCAGACGACAACTCACGCTACAGGAAGTTCACTAACTTACTTAAAGAGAATGTGTCTTTCATCACTTCCTGTGGTCCACCTCTAATTCAAATGGACAAATGGCAGTTTCTACATTGATTTGGACTGCCCAAAGGGCAGTCCCTTATTCTTGATTTGTTACTTATTGTCACGTGTGGGTAACTCGTCTCCCCTCCCCACTAAGGGAGGTGGGAGTGACATCATTAGCACGCCTGTGTTGAGTAGATTCTTGACTATTAAATGGGATCTGGCTATTCTATTTACACAATCCCCCCTGATGATCATTGGGTGCCTAGTCACCCCAAGTGATCATGTTACACAAACATCTTCTACCACAAAGGTCCTTCTAACTACAATAGTTAGAGATAAGAGGGAAATGGAAAAGAGAGAAAGCAAAACCAATGTTTTGCTAAGCGCGTTGACAAGAAACCAATTGGGGGCAGTCCCCAATCAGCATAACATGTACAATTAAGGTAACTGTTCAAAAACCCCATCAGTCCATTCATTAGTACCCAAAGTTCGTTCTGGATCACTTGATGCAACAAAACCCCATCAGTTCAATCAATTGCAACCAAAGTTCATTCTGGATCTCTTGATTAAACGTAGGTTCTTCAGGCATCTCTCTGCAAACAGTTCATTCTCTGGATTTAAGGAATCAGCAAGTTTCTTTCCCTGAGAATTTTCTCAAACAAAACCAAAAATTAAATCTTGGATATAATAAAATACGATTAATCTTGGATTTTATAAAATACAATCCCCCCTGACGTGGGTATTTAGAAAGAAATACCCAGATCAGCTCAATATATACAGTTGAATCATGGGGTTGCATGAGTCAATTCAAAAGAAAAAAGAAAGAAAAAATATAAAAAATCAAATAGAAGGAAATTGGAGTTTTTGAAAAAAAAGAAGCATTAAAATCAAAATCAAATATCAAAAGTTATGTGCATAAAATTTTTGAAGAAAACAAAATAAATTTTATAACAGGCCCTTGTATTAGGGTCTAATCAATTATAATTTCCATCCTGCTAGTCTGTAGGATACAATGCAGTAATACTGCACTTACCCATTTGCAGCTAAGACTACAGGAAGTTGCCATTCTATAAGAGAGAAAAAAGGACCAGATTTAAATGCAAGGGAAGCGTCTGTCATTCCCTTCATTCTCAGGAGTATATGGGTGAGCCAGATAATAGCCAACCTGTGGTACCTGACTGGCAGTGTAGTTCGGAGAGTCCTACGTCTTAACATATGTTAAGCGTCGCAGCTTCGATTCTTACACTGAGTTCAAGTCCTCAGTGTTGGCGTGGGAGTACCTCAATCCCACCTGTATATGTATGATCTCTTTAACCTTGTGCTCCTTGGCACTGTGCAGATGTTCTCAGAAATCCCATTGGATTTGTCGGTCGGTCCTCATGACCTTGTGCTTTCCTTAGCACCATTAATGGCTCATGTGTTCCCTTCTCCTGGAATTAGATAGAAGCATTAATCATAGTCCCATAACATTTAACAATATATGGCAAGTTCTTGGAGTCTAAACCTTGTGAGTAAGCCTTAATATTACAGCAATTATATATATATTAAAATTATAGCATTGCAAAAAATGAAAAAATTAAGTGATTATATGTACTCAAGTACAAGAAATAGAAAAAAGACAAAAAAAAAATATCAATTATTCTATTAAAAGATATTAAGAAATCAATAAGAAATTAGAATAAAATCAGGGAAAGAATCAAGACAAACCAATGATTCCAAATTAACATCCATGAGTCCATGAACTGTTATCTCCAATGCAGGTAACAGGAAACAGTCAATCAGGTTCAATAGAAGATGCCCTCTTTACATGTGAGCAATGAATCCAAGAGTCCTTTTCTCCGATCTTTATAGCTGTTGGGGTGGTTATTAAAATTTCAAACGGCCCATCCCACGAAGGCTGGGTTGCCCCCGTGCGCTGGAAGTTCTTTATATACACCTTGTCTCCTGGATTCAGGTCGTGAAGTGAAAAGTCTATTGGTCCTGCTTGTACTGCAGTTCCAGATTCATGGAGTTCACGCAGTCTGTGTTGCAATTCCTGTATATAGGAAGCAATAGAAGTATCTCCTCCTAATAGTGATGTATATGCAGGAGAAAAAGGTTTAGCCTGTATAGGAGGATGTCCAAAAAGCATCTCATATGGTGAGATGTGTAGATCTCCCCTAGGTCTGCTTCTAAGATAAAATAGAGCTAGAGGGAGAATTTCAGGCCATTTTAGATGTGTCTCAGTACATAATTTGCCAATCATGGTTTTAAGTTCTCTGTTCATCCGTTCAACTTGGCCTGAGCTCTGGGGGTGATATGGTACATGGAATTTTGGAGTTATCCCCAGGCATGAATATATTTCAGATAAAACTGAATCAGTAAAGTGACTCCCTCTGTCCGAGTCAATACGTGCAGGCAGACCAAAACGAGGAATAATTTCTTTTAAAAGCACCTTGGCAACAAAGGCTGACGTGGCTCGGGCAGTAGGGAATGCTTCCGGCCACCTGGTCAGTTGATCCACTATGACCAGACAGAATTTATATTGTCCAGCCTTTGGCATTGTTATGAAATCAATTTGTAGGTGCTCAAAAGGTGTGTAAGCCAATGGACGCCCACCAAAAGCCTTGCCACGAAAGGCGTGTTGGTTATATGCTTGGCAAGTAGGGCAAGCTGCACACACTTTAGAGGCTATAGTGGTTATGCCAGGAGCTATCCATACTCTCTTAACAGAGTCCACGATGCCCTGGGTACCAAAATGACCATTTTTATGAATAGATTGGCAAATTTGGCGATAAAAGTGTCTAGGGAGCAGGGGTGTTCCTTCAGAGGACACCCATACTCCATTTATCTGTTTGGCTTTAAATTTCTGCTTCCATTTTGTTATTTCCTTCACATCATAGGAAAGTGATAAATTTAAGTCATCAGTGGTTGTTAATGTTAAAATTAATTCAGGCCCTTCTATTGCTGCTAGCTTTGCAGCAATATCTGCCCGATTATTTCCCTTAGAGACAGGGTCAGTGCCACCTGTATGGGCAGAGCAGTGAACTACAGCTAGGGCTTTAGGTAGCTGTAGAGCAGAAAGAACTTCATTAATAATTTTTGCATTAGCTATAGATTTTCCAGCTGAGGTTAAAAATCCTCTCTGGAGCCATAACATACCCACTGCATGACATATTCCAAATGCATATCGAGAATCCGTATAAATTGTAGCCTTTTTATCTTTGGCAATTATACATGCATGTTTTAGAGCCATGAGTTCTGCGGCTTGAGCACTTAGATTTGAGGGCAGTGAAGCTGACCATACAGTGTTAAATTCTGTAACTACAGCAGCTCCAGTGTAGCGTATGCCATCCCTCATAAATGAAGAGCCATCAGTAAATAAAACTAGATCAGGATTCTCTAAAGGAGTGTCCAGGAGATCGTCTCGAGGCTTTTCAGCCATGGACACTAGTGTTTCACAATTATGTAAAGGTTCTTCCGAAACTGGTAAATCTGGAAGTAAGGTGGCTGGGTTAAGGGTTGTACAACGTTTTAAAGTAATATTTTCATTATTTAGCAAGGTTATTTCATACCTTGTAATTCTCTGATCAGAAAATGCCTGTGTTCTATGTCTTAGCAGTAATGCTTCCACTTCATGTGGGCACATAATTGTTAATGGGCATCCCAATACTAGATCAACAGTTTTCGTCACTAACAGAGCTGTGGCAGCTACACCTCTAAGGCATGGTGGTGCACCTGCAGCTATAGGGTCTAGCTGAGCTGAATAATAAGCAATTGGACGCTGGTATGGTCCCAAAGTTTGGGTTAAAACACCTGAAGCTACTCCTCTACGCTCATGTACATATAAAGTAAATGGTTTGTTATAATCCGGGATGCCTAGAGCAGGAGCAGACAGAATAGCTTGTTTTAAATTCGATAGAGCTAACTTGTGTTCTGGCTCTAATTTAAGTGGTTCAGGGACTGAATCTTTTGTTAATGCTATAAGGGGTTTAGTAATCTCCCCATAGCAAGGGATCCATTGTCTGCAGAAACCTGTTGCTCCTAGGATTGCTCTTAAGTGTTTTTTAGTGGTAGGATTGCTCAATTTTTGAATATTTTCAATGCGCTTAGGGGATATATGTCGTGCACCAGCTGTCAAGATGAACCCCAAATATTCCACTCTGGGGAGACACCACTGCACTTTTTCTTTTGCTATCTTATGTCCTCTTTTATGTAACTCTAAAAGAAGATGTTTACTATCTTCTTGGCATGTTTCAGCATCAGGTGAAGCCAGGAGTAAGTCATCTACATATTTAATCAATTTACTATTTTTAAATATTATATTTTCTGTATCTTGGCTCAAAATCTGTGC
>NW_025379107.1:0-9162 GCF_016433145.1 Gracilinanus agilis
CACAGTGGTTAGCATAGCTCTGAGCATTTAGTAAATAAATGTTTGTTCATTCATTAACTTATTCATGTAGTCAGTAAGGCCTGGTGACTAATTAGATTGGCCTCAAGAAAATGAGCTATTTAACGACAATGAAGAAGTATGTAAGCTGAATTTATGATGGTATTTTGTTGATGTGTGGTTTCCTGGATGCGACCATTCTACTCACTGATGCATTTTATAAACAATTCACATTTCATCTAGTGTGATACTTATCTTTTCAGAAATATTCTATAAATTGTTTTTGTTGTTTTTAGCCACATAGACAGTTTGTCCTTTGTCAATGATTTTTACTAGATGACAAACCCAACACATTCTTCATGATACCATTTATTTTCCATCTTGATTAAATCATTGTTGATAATAAACTGCAGTCAAATTATTTTCATCCTGCATCTTTCCTTTACTTTCTATTCAATTATGAGAAAAAAAATGAACAACTACATGGTTTATTTGCCTCAAATTACAAAAAAAAACCTTTTTATGTCATTTGATAAAAGACAGCTTTTTTAAATTTGGAAATGATAAATCTACTAAAAAGCAAAAAATTCTTTTTCCTGGCAATGGAATTACATAGTTAAATAATAGGATTAATTCTATTGGTATTAACATACCCCTTGCAGTAACCTTTTCTCTTGAAAAATGATTTCTCCAAAGCATCTATTTCACACCTATCTATATTATGTCTGCACTTTCAGACCTTTCAGATAGGTGTATCACTTTCCCAGAAATGATAGTTCACCTTTCACAAATTTTCCCCTTATCTGAACGTAAAATTGAGGTTTGGATAATTATCTCTTTTGAGAAAAAATGCAAAACACCTCACACAGGCTTTATCTATCAAATAACAAGGCCAGTTTTGCTAAAACATCTCAGGAAAGGGCATATAAGTCTATACAAGGCAACATTTTGTGTTCTGTTGAATGAACAGTGAATGGTAAGGAATCTTTTGCCATCTTCTAGAACATCGCCATAGTCGTATTATAGGATTTGAAGCCCTGTGTGCTAATGCTGACAAGGAAATGGGGCTGAGAAACTGGGCAGAAATCATCAGAGAACAGATGCTTACAAGTAATTGTAAGTGTTTTTTCCATGTATTTGCTATTCTATTGGCAGCTGCTCTTTGTGGGAACCAGTATGATCACACAGTGGCTGTATTTTTTACTCTGTTACCAAATGTCCAGAAGACTAAGAGCAAATCTTGGAGATCATCTAGGTCAACACCCTCATTTTACAGGTAAAAAAATTATTTGATTGACTAAGGGACTTGGCCAAGGTTACTTACATAGGGAAAATATAACCCTAAATCAATCAACAAGATTTATTAAGTGCATGCAATATATACGCCACTGTGAGAGACTATAGCGATTCAAAGGAAAAAAATGAAACTGTCCCTGCCATCAAGCTTTTATTCTATCAAAGGGAACAATATATACATTTCCAGTACTTCTTATACTACAAAACACTGTCTGACAGTACAATTTACTGCAGGTGTCTTAGTGCTCTCCCATCTGACGGGTATATATTGTCACGACTGCCTAAGATAGAACATTGGTTGCTAAAGTGAAGTGTGTATATCTCAGGGGGTACACAAGATAACATATGCAATTGCATAAGAAAAAAATCAGAATGGAAGGGAATGGAAGAAATGTACAGTACTGGAAATACTGTCTGCCTCTGCTCTTCTCTTCACTATCAGGACCTTGCAAGTCCTATGCTGGGTAGTCAGACATCATCATTCTTCTTCTATAAAGGCAAGAGGCAGGTAGATAATCATTCCCTTAGTGGTTCCCATCCTCCTTAAAATGAGACTATTTTAAGACCTCATCCTCAAATGATAAAAGGATAGAAGCTGGGTTAAGAGTGGGAGCACTCCATGGCAGAAAACTGTGATTATCCATCCATGGGCACTCCCATACCTCCTCAGGACATCAGTGTCCTGCTGTCAGCTAGAACTTTTTTCTCTCTCTCATGCCAGGAAAACAAGAGAGGCTCATTCATGCAGAATCTATGAGAAGCTTTAGAAGACACTAACAATAGGCATGTCAGTCAACAGCATGAGTTGTAGTTGCAGCAGTGAGCAGTAATGATTGCCAATATAAATGAGCTTGGGACTCAAGTAACCAATGAGAGAACTCACAGGTCTATAATTTTTCTCTCAAGATCTACTCTCCTCTAAAGCCCCAAGCAATTGAACTTTATAGAAAAAAATGAAAAAGGCCATTTACCATCAATAAATGGACTATCCAGGAATCTTGCCATTTGCCCAGCTACCTAGAATGGCTATCCTCTAGACCTGATAGTTTTTGAGTTCAAAATCAATATCCAGCTATCTTCATGACATCAAGGAAGAGAGAAATTCACTAGCAAAATTTCAAGTACTTTTACACAATTAGTGGAAGTTGAATCTTGATTTTATAGGATCTGGATTTAGCAAGCACACAGAAATGGGTTTCTTCTGTTTGAATCTATGCAGTTTAAGAATTAAGTCCCATATGATAGTAATTTAAATCAAGTATTCAAATAAACTGAACTTAGAACCAGCTCTTCAATACTATAAGTGTGAAACAAATTTTAACAAATGTTGAAGCAGTCACATTATTCTTACTAAAAATATTAACTTTCTGAGTAAGATTAAAAGTTTGGACCATTCATAAATAAAATAAAATTCTTTTAAAATAGTTGTCATCTTTATATCATTTTTAAAATTCCTACTTTTGATGTGCTTCATTATGGATTTTAATACATTAGTCTAACATGAACATCATTTATAAATAAACACACATTATTCAATGGCCATTGCTTCACATTTTTTGGTCATAGGATATGTGATCAAAATGTTTAAACACCATTGGTCCAGAAGATTTATAACTTTGACTCTCCAACATATAATCCATTTAGTAGGTCCAATACCAAGAATCCTAATCTCAGTTGGAGGAAACAGGCACTTTTAAGAAATAAGAAAGATGGAGTACAAGGAATACTATTTTTTGTTTTGCACTTGAAAATTGACATAATCTAGATCTCTAGAATAATGTAATATGATTGACAGTAACAAGTGATGTCACAGTATTCAGAAAAAACTGAACATATTGCTAAGTGACAAAACCTTTAATACTCTAACCTCACTTCTCTGCCCTTTAAAACATTTCTTCCCATATAATTTCCTTACTTGGAGCATTTGCAGCTGCCATTCTTAGCTCAGTTTCCTTTACATTCATGCTTATGAAAAAAAAATGAAAATTGCAAAATACAAAAGCTCCACATTTAGATGTTCAAATGAAAGAATGAAATCCGCAACACAGAAGGATATTGACAGTTCTGACAGATACTGCTCTGACTTTAACAGTGGAAGACGGTTGCATGGAAACAATAACACTCAAAAATAACTCCTTTTGTTACAAAAAATAATGAGGGGATGAACTGAAAGGCTTTTAGGACCCAGGCAAGTATCATGAACTATTATTTTGAAGTTTTGGACCTGACATTTTGTCAATTAATTTTCATTCTAAAAAATTCAAAATGAGTTCCAGTGAAACTTGCATCAAAATTGTCTCATTTAAATTGAATGCTGAATGTTACAATACTTTCCCTCTGCAGTGACTATTTTAAAAATTGCTAACATATCCTCGCAAACCCTAGTTGGTTCTTCTGAGGCTGGAGTCATAAATCTTGCTTTGTTCAGTAAAAAATTTACTTCTCCCATGCTATACTGAGTTTCATTCTCTCTAACCACCACTAGTTCACACACTCATTGAAAACTAGTTTAATTATCCTCTTCTACCCACTTTTCACAAACTGAAATTCTCAAAAAAACATGAATTATAACTTTCTGTGATTTCATCTGCTAGATACAGACAATATAGAATCACCAAACATTTTAAGGACAATTTCAGTGCTATGTGAAATAGACTTTAAGCCAGATGTAGCTCTATGCATGTAATATCAAACAAATAAAAAAATGCAGTGAAATAGCAAACTGGTTCTTTGGCACATATCGAACAAATGGTTAGTTACTCTCCTTCCTTTCTCATAGAATCTTCAAAGATTTGTGTTGATAGCATATTGAAGGAGCTTCAATTCTCAAAAAGTTGGAGATTAGCTAAAATATGGACACTTTCTAGTTCTAGTGTAACTCATTGTTGCATATCTATAAATAACTTTTTAATAAAATTTACCTTTTCATGAATTCTATTTATTTTCTGCCCACAAAAGCCTGTCTGGTGTGCCCATCTCTCATTAATATTCATTGGAATTATTTAGAATTTTAATTTATTTTTCCCTTTTATTTCTCTCTTCTTCAAGCACATTGTTATGTTTGAAGAACCTAGGATCCATTAATTTTGAGGCACTTATACTCCAACTCATTTCAAAACATCCACATAGCTCTACGTTATAAGATTTGGCCCAAGAACATGAGTTTTGAAATAATTTCCTGGTTATTTGTGATTGTAATGTGGGTATTTGTATATTTATGCTTTATATGTGGAAAAGGTAAACAGGCTAGCCAAGTAGAATTTATTATATGGACAGTACAATATATTGCTAAAGGAGAGAAACAGAGCTTGAAAAGATTAAACTTTGTGGAGACATGAGGGTCAGCTTCATTAAATCATTTGCCATTTTCTAATAAATAGGGTTTATATTATTACTGATGATATAAGTTCAAATGAACTCATACTTTTCTAAGAAAAGGAGATTTTCTCAATATATGGAAGATTTCTTCTCATTGGAAAGGTTTAGACAAATTTAATGTTGGAAAGTTTTCCATTATAAAATTTTATATAAACTTTTTGTTCAGTTTAATTTAGACAAAAGTAAAGCCCCTACTTATTTAAGGCACTATGTT
Source organism: Gracilinanus agilis (assembly GCF_016433145.1). NCBI lineage: Eukaryota > Metazoa > Chordata > Mammalia > Didelphimorphia > Didelphidae > Gracilinanus > Gracilinanus agilis. Next base: position 4,886 of record NW_025379107.1, read on the forward strand.
GCCAGTAGAAATTAATAGACAAATCCAAAATTGTTTCTGGCCTCAAAAATATGCATATTAATTGAGAGATATAATAATTTCATAAACAAGACAGAGAGCATCAAAACCTTGGGAAATCCAGAAAGCTTCAAAAGTAGATTAATTACTTTTTGCCAAGTGAATAAACAGGATCAGTGATCTTCTTATGTCTCCTTAGTATCTTTTACAATTTAAAAATGTTATATAAATGGAAAATGGTAGAATTCTTATAATTTTGCATGAATTTATATGAATAATATTTCTAGGAGGTAGAAAGAACAACTACAAACAACAAAAATCATTGGGAATTTTCTCTAATTCAAAACATTTACACTATTTGGGTCAAGACAACTTAGAAGAAGTGATGATTGTGATAAATATAGAGATGTTTGGAAAGACAAGAAATGCTGCAAAGTTAAAAATAGGAACATGAGAACCATTTACACAATGACTTTAATAATGCAAATGGAAAGAATGACCAAAAAATCAATATCGAATGTCTAGAAATTGTAAATATCAAGGTTGGTTGAAAAGAGCTATGAGAAGATACATTCCACTTTTTCTTTCCAGATATTTCTGTGGGTATGGAAGAGCACCTATTGTCAGAAATTATTTTGGTAAGTTTTGCTGAAAGGCCTCTTCCTCTATTCCTTTACTTCTTTGTTGCTTTTTGCAAGACAAAAAGAATAATAATTAGAAAATAAAGATGTAGCAAAAGCAATGAAATCTTTTTAATAAAAAATAAGAACAGTGAATAACCAAGTCCTTTTAATAATTCTAAACTATTCCCTGAAATAAAATCATATGTACAACTTCACTAGTCTCTAAATGTTGTAATAAAAGCTACTGATCATATAGCACTACAATTCAATTCATCTCAACTTAAGAAACATTACTTTGAAGGGAAAATTTTTAAAATTTTTTTTCTAGTTAAATGTAAAAATGATTTTTGAAATTCCTTTTTTTTAATTTTTATTTCCAAATTCTCCTTCACCCTTCCACTTCACTGCCTTCCTTGAGAAGACAATTTAATTTAGATTTGCATGAGCAGTCATGCAAAACATATGTCTCCATTAGCTATGTTTCAAAAGACAAAAAAGCAAGAAAAATAAAAATATTGCTTTTAAAAAGTAGACTTCAGTATCATTCCTTTCTCTGGCAATGAAAAGGATTTTACATTGTAAGAACTTCAGAATTATCTTGGTTTGTTGTATTGCTGAAAACAGCTAAGTCATTCAAAGTTGATCAACCTTAGAGTATTGCTTTTGCTGTGTACAATGTTCTTCTAGTTATTTTCACTTTACTTTGTATCAATTCATATAAGTCTTCCCTGGTTGTTCTGAAACCATCCTGCTCATCATTTCTTATATCACAATAGTATTCCATTAAAATCATCTTCTACGACTCATTCAACCATTCTCAAATTTTTGGGCAAACTCTCAATTTCCAATTTTTTGCTACCACAAAAAAGCTATTATAAGTATTTTTGCACATATGGGTCCTTTTCCATTTTTTTAAACATTTATTAAAATTCATTTTTAACATGGTTACATGATTCATGCTCCTCTTTTCCACTTCGCCCCCCGCGCTCCCCCACCCATGGCCGATGCACATTTCCACTAGTTTTGTCATGTGTCCTTGATCAAGACCAATTTCCAAATTGTTGGTAGTTGCATTGGTGTGGTAGTTTTGAGTCCACACCCTCAATCATATCCACCCCGACCCATGTGTTCAAGCAGTTGTTTTTCTTATATGTTTCCTCTCCTGCAGTCCTTCCTCTGAATGTGGGTAGCTTTCTTTACCATAAATCCCTCAGAGGTATCCTGGGTCATTGCATTGCTGCTAGTACAGAAGCCCATTACATTCAATTTTACCACAGTATATCAGTCTCTGTGTACAATGTTCTTCTGGCTCTGCTCCTTTCCCTCTGCATCTGTTCCCGGAGGTCTCTCCAGTTCGCCTGGAACTCCTCCAGTTTATTATTCCTTTTAGCACAATAGTATTCCATCACCTGCATATACCACAGTTTGTTCAGCCATTCCCCAATTGAAGGACATACCTTCCTTTTCCAATGTGTTGCCACCACAAAAAGCGCAGCTATAAATATTTTTGTACAAATCTGTTTATCTATGATCTCTTTGGGGTATAAACTCAACAATGCTATGGCTGGATCAAAGGGCAGGCATTCTTTTATAGCCCTTTGAGCATGATTCCAAATTGCCAGCCACAATGGCTGGATCAGTTCACAACTCCACCAGCGATGCATTAATGTCCCAATTTGGCCACATCCCCTCCAACATTCATTACTCTCCCCTTCTTTCATTTTAGCCAATCTGCTAGGTGTGAGGTGATACCTCAGAGTTGTTTTGATTTGCATTTCTCTAATTATTAGAGATTTGGAAAACTTTCTCATGTGCTTATTGATACTTTTGATTTCTTTACCTGAAAATTGCCTATTCATATCTCTTGCCCATTTATCAATTGGGGAATGGCTTGATTTTTTATTCAATTGCTTTAACTCCTTGCATATTTGAATAATTAGACCCCTGTCAGAGTTTTTCATTATAAAGATTTTTTCCCAATTTGTTGTTTCCCTTCTGATTTTGACTACATTGTTTTTGTTTGTACAAAAACTTTTTAGTTTAATATAATCAAAACCATTTAATTTACATTTTGTAATTTTCTCTAACTCTTGCTTGGTTTTAAAGTCTTTCCTTTTTCACAGATCTGATAAGTAAACTATTCTGTGTTCACTTAAATTGTTTATAGTTTCCCGCTTTATATACAAGTCGTTCACCCATTCTGAATTTATCTTGGTGTAGGGTGTGAGATGTTGATCTAGACCTAATCTCTCCCATATTGTTTTCCAAATTTCCCAGCAGTTTTTGTCAAATAGTGGATTCATGTCCCAAAAGTTGGGCTCTTTGGGTTTATCATACACTGTCTTGCTGATGTCATTTACCCCATGTCTATTCCATTGATCCTCCTCTCTATCTCTTAGCCAGTACCATATTGTTTTGATGACTGCTGCTTTATAGTATAGTTTAATATCTGGTAAAGCTAGGCCCCCTTCCTTCACATTTTTTTCATTATTTCCCTTGAAATTCTTGATCTTTTGTTATTCCAAATGAAATTTGTTATAGTTTTTTCTAATTCAGTAAAGAAGTTTTTGGGTAGTTTGATAGGTATGGTGCTAAATAGGTAAATTAATTTGGGTAGAATTGTCATTTTTATTATATTTGCTCGTCCTACCCATGAGCAATCAATGGCTTTCTGATTGTTTAGATCCAGTTTTATTTGTTTGGAAAGTGTTTTGTAGTTGTTTTCATATAATTGCTGTGTTTGTTTTGGTAGATAGATTCCTAAGTATTTTATATTGTCTAGGGTGATTTTAAATGGTGTTTCTCTTTCTACTTCTTGCTGCGCTAGTGTATTGGAAATGTATAGAAATGCTGATGATTTATGTGCATTTATTTTGTATCCTGCAACTTTGTAAAAGTTGTTGATTATTTATTATATAAGCTTCTTAGTTGATTCCTTAGGATTTTTTAAGTAGACCATCATATCATCTGCAAAGAGTGATAGCTTAGTCTCCTCCTTGACTATTTTGATACCTTCAATTTCTTTTTCTTCTCTAATTGCAACTGCTAGTGTTTCTAGTACTATGTTGAATAATAGAGGTGATAATGGGCATCCTTGTTTTACTCCTGATCTTATTGGGAAGGCTTCTAATTTATCCCCATTGCATATGATGTTTGTTGATGGTTTTAGGTATATACTGTTTATTATTTTTAGGAAAGGCCCTTCTATTCCTATACTTTTCAGTGTTTTCAATAGGAATGGATGCTGTATTTTGTCAAAGGCTTTTTCAGCAAATCTATTGAGATAATCATGTGATTTTTGTTTGTTAGACTGTTGATATGGTCAATTATGTGGATGGTTTTCCTAATGTTGAACCACACTTGCATTCCTGGTATAAATCCCACCTGATCATGGTGGATGATCTTCTTAATTACTTGCTGGAGTCTCTTTGCTAGTATTCTATTTAAGATTTTTGCATCTATGTTCATTAGGGAGATTGGTCTGTAGTTTTCTTTCTCTGTTTTTGATCTCCCTGGCTTTGGAATCAGTACCATATTTGTGTCATTAAAGGAATTTGGTAGGACTCCTTCTTTGCTTATCTTATCAAATAATTTGTATAGTATTGGGATTAGTTGCTCTTTGAATGTCTGATAGAATTCACTTGTGAATCCATCAGG
>NW_025379108.1:0-2450 GCF_016433145.1 Gracilinanus agilis
AGTTGCTCTTTGAATGTCTGATAGAATTCACTTGTGAATCCATCAGGTCCTGGTGATTTTTTCTTAGGGAGTTCTTTAATGGCTTGTTCAATTTCTATTTCTGATATGGGATTATTTAGGTATTCTATTTCTTCTGCTGTTAATCTAGGCCATTTATATTTTTGTAAATATTCATCCATATCTCCTAAATTGTTATATTTGTTGCCATATCATTGGGCAAAATAGTTCTTAATGATTGCCTTAATTTCCCCTTCATTATAGGTGAGGTCTCCCTTTTCATCTATAATACTGTCAATTTGGTTTTCTTCTTTCCTTTTTCTTATTAGATTGACTAGTACTTTATCTATTTATCTGTTTTTTCAAAATACCAGCTTCTAGTCTTATTTATTAATTCAATAGTTCTTTTACTTTCGATTTTATTAATTTCTCCCTTAATTTTTTGTATTTCTAATTTAGTTTTCATCTGGGGGTTTTTTATTTGCTTACTTTCTAATTTTTTGAGTTGCATGCCCAATTCATTAATCTCTGCCCTCCTTAAATTGTTAATATATGCAGTCAAGGATATAAATTTCCCCGAGTACTGCCTTGGCTGCATCCCACAGAGTTTGGTAGGATGTCTCATCATTGTCATTCTCTTCAATGAAATTGTTGATTGTTTCTATGATTTCTTCTTTGACAATTTGGTTTTGGAGAATCATATTGTTTAATTTCCAAGTGGTTTTTGATTTGCCTGTCCAGGTGCCCTTACTGATTATTATTTTTATCGCATTATGATCCGAGAAGGTTACATTTATTATATCTGCTCTTTTGCATTTGTTTGCCATGATTCTATATCCTATTAAATGGTCAATCTTTGTAAATGTACCATGTGCAGCTGAAAAGAAGGTGTATTCCTTTTTGTCCCTATTTATTTTTCTCCACATATCTATTAAATCTAATTTTTCTAGGACTTCATTCATCTCTCTTACCTCTTTCTTATTTATTTTTTGGTTTGATTTATCTAGATCTGAAAGAGGAATATTTAGATCTCCCACTATTATGGTTTTACTATCTATTTCCTTCTTGAGCTCTGCCAGTTTCTCCTTTATGAATTTGGATGCTATACCACTTGGTGCATACATATTGAGCAGTGTTATTTCCTCATTGTTTATACTGCCTTTAATCAGGATGTAATGACCTTCCCTGTCTTTTTCAATCATATCTATTTTTACATTGGCTTTGTCAGAAATCATAATAGCCACTCCTGCCTTCTTTTTCTCATTTGACGCCCAAAAGATTTTGCTCAAGCCCTGAACCTTAAACTTGTTTATGTCCACCCGTCTCATATGTGTTTCTTGTAGACAACCTATGGTAGGATTTTGGTTTCTGATCCACTCTGCTATTTGCTTCCGTTTTATGAGTGAGTTCATCCCGTTCACATTCAGAGTTACAATTGTTAGTTGTGTATTCACTGACATTTTTGTATCCTCCCCTAGACCCATTCCTTCTTATTACACTATTTTCTTTTACACCAGTGGTTTGCTTTGAGCCAGTATCCCTTATCCCCTCCCTTGATTGACTTCCCTTTCTTCCCCCTCCCTTGTTGTTCCCCCTTTTTTTGTTTTTTTTTTTTTAAAGACCAAATGAATTCCCTCTCCCTTCTTCCCCCCTCCCTTTTTTGGCCTCCCCACTCCCCTGCTCCCTTTGGTTTATCCCTTCTGACTTTCTCAGTAGGGTTAGAAAGAGTTTTTTATCTGAATGGATAATAAAGCTACTCTTCCTTCTCTGGGTTGATTACACTGAGAGTAAGGTTTGATTATGCTCTCTTCCTCTCCTTCTTATGGTATTATTCATCCCCTCCCCTTCCCATGCCCTCTTTGTGTGTAATGGAATATCTTATTTTTCTTATTTACTCGAATTTTTCTTGGTGTCCCCTACTATTCCCCCCCTCTTCCCCACCCCCCATGTGTTCTTAGACCATTTAGTATCCTGTCCTCTCCCTATGAATTATTCTTCTGGTTGCTATAATAGTGAATATTATAATAGTGTATAGAGTTCACTACAGAGAATTATACATAGCATTTCTCCACCTAGTAATACAGATAATTAGATCTTATTTATGCCCTTAAAGAGTCAAGCTTAAAAGACTATGAGTTTTCTTTCTTTTCCCTCTGTTTCTTATTTACCTTTTCATATTTCTCTTGATATTTGTGGTTGAGTGTCAAACTTTCCAATTAGTCCCGGTCTCTTTTGTGCAAAAACTTGGAATTCTTCAATTTTGTTGAATGCCCATACTTTCCCCTGAAAGTATATAGTCAGTTTCGCTGGGTAGTTGATTTCGTGGCTGAAGGCCCAGCTCTCTTGCCTTTCTGAATATTGTATTCCAAGCCTTGCGGTCTTTTAGCATTGAGGCTGCCAGATCCCGTGTGATCCTTATTGGTGCTCCTTGATATTTGAATTGTCTCTTTCTG
>NW_025379109.1:0-6628 GCF_016433145.1 Gracilinanus agilis
CTAAAATGAAAGAAGGGGAGAGTAATGAATGCTGGAGGGGATGTGGCCAAATTGGGACATTAATGCATTGCTGGTGGAGTTGTGAACTGATCCAACCATTCTGGATGGCAATTTGGAACTATGCTCAAAGGGCTATAAAAGAATGCCTGCCCTTTGATCCAGCCATACCATTGTTGGGTTTGTACCCCAAAGAGATCATAGATAAACAGACTTGTACGAAAATATTTATAGCTGCGCTTTTTGTGGTGGCAAAAAATTGGAAAAGGAGGGTATGTCCTTCAATTGGGGAATGGCTGAACAAATTGTGGTATATGCTGGTGATGGAATACTATTGTGCTAAAAGGAATAATAAACTGGAGGAATTCCATGTGAACTGGAAAGACCTCCAGGAACTGATGCAGAGCGAAAGGAGCAGAGCCAGAAGAACATTGTACACAGAGACTGATATACTATGGTAAAATCAAATGCAATGGACCTCTGTACCAGCAGCAATACAATGACCCAGGACAATTCTGAGGGATTTATGGTAAAGATGCTACCCACATTCAGAGGAAGGACTGCAGGAGAGGAAACATACAAGAAAAACAACTGCTTGAACGCATGGGCTAAGGAGGACATGATTGAGGGTGTAGACTCGAAACTACCACACCAATGCAACTACCAACAATTTGGAAATAGGTCTTGATCAAGGACACATGACAAAACCAGTGGAAATGTGCATCGGCCATGGGTGGGGGGAGTGCGGGGGGTGAAGGGGGAAGTAGGAGCATGAATCATGTAACCATGTTAAAAATGAATATTAATAAATGTTTAAATTAAAAAAAAAAGATATGAAGAGAATTCACAATTTGGAACAAGAGGTACAAAACCTTACCAAAGAAAATGAGTCCTAAAAAAAATGTGAAAAATATCATAGCAAAAACAACTGACCTAGAAGAAGGATAATTTAACAATCCCTGGACTACCTGACTGATAACCTTGATAAAAAAAAAAAGCCTAGTCATAATATTTTGAGAAATCTTAAGAGATAACTATTCAAATCTCTTAGAACCAGAGGGCAAAGTTGAAAGAGAAAAAAATTCACCAATCACTTCCTAAAAGAAAACTCAAAATGAAAACTCTCAGAAATATGATAGACAAAAAATCCAAAGCAACCATATCATATAAAAAAATATTGAAAACAGCCAGAAAGAATTCAAGTACCAAGGAGTTACAGAAAGGATTATAGACACTTTAGAAACCGCCACTATAAAGGAGTGGAGAACTCAAAACATGATATTCCAGATTATAGAGTGTTAAATAGGAATAGAGAAGAATATACCTAGTGAGAAAAAATGTTTTGCAACTCATCAATTATATTTTATGTAATACATTTTATGAGTTATTTTGCAACTTCTGATAGGAAAAGTGCATGTTATAAAAAATAGTGGTTTATTAGAAAGAATTATATGTAAAAAAGTATATTTTCTGCAATATCTAGTGAAAAATTATAATTTTTGTTGGTCAAAGAAATCTAACCCTCTATTTTCCGTAGTTCAATGTATAAACATTTTCTTTTTTTTTTTCACTTTTGGACTGTTTTCTAAGCATGTTAATCCCATGAAAGTGGAGGATTGATTATGTTAACATTTTGTATTTTCTATTTTATTTTTACCTATTTTGTTAAATATTTCCTAATTACATTTTAATTTGGTTAATTACATTATTTGATTAATATTGTAACTGTGGCCTTTAAGAAATGATAAAGGGAATGCTTTTATTTATTTATTTAGTTAGTTAGTTAGTTGTTTGTTTGTTTGTTTTAAATCCTTACCTTCCATCTTAGAGTCAATACTGTGTATTGGCTCCAAGGCAGAAGAATGGTAAGGGCGGGCAATGGGGGTCAAGTGACTTGCCCAGGGTCACACAGGTGGGAAGTGTCTGAGACCAGATTTGAACCTAGGACCTCTCATCTCTAAGCCTGGCTCTCAATCTATTGTGCTACTCAGCTGCCCAAAGGGAATGCTTTTAGAAAAACCTGAAAGCTGCATGAACTGGTATAAAGTAAACAGAATCAAAACAACTTCTATAATATCAACAACGCTGGTAAAATAAAAAAAACTCTGAAAGATTTAGAAATTCTGATCAACAGAAGAGAACCAACCACTTTCCCTGAAGTTTCATAATGAAACTGCAATCCATGTGCTGATGGACATGATAGACTGAGAATGTAGACTGAAGCATGTTTTGCTGTTGTATTTTAAGATATGGCTAATATTGGAATTTGTTTTGCTTGATTAAACATATTTGTTTTTATTTTTATTTTTTTTATTTTTTACATTTTTTTTAAACCCTTAACTTCTGTGTATTGGCTCCTAGGTGGAAGAGTGGTAAGGGTGGGCAATGGGGGTCAAGTGACTTGCCCAGGGTCACACAGCTGGGAAGTGTCTGAGGCCGGATTTGAACCTAGGACCCTCCGTCTCTAGGCCAGACTCTCAATCCACTGAGCTACCCAGCTGCCCCCTTGATTAAACATATTTGTAATGGGTTTTGTAACTCTTGCTTTCTCATGTGGGAAGGGGAAAGGTGGTTGAAGAGAAATCAGAACTTCAAATAAACAGATAATAAAATAAAAATGATTTTTAAAATTGAGATTGTTGCTAATCTTGAAAAGAGCAATTTCAGTTGGGAGTAAGGTCAAAAGTCATATGTAAAGAATTGAAAAGTGAGTGGGAAGAGAGAAAGTGGGGACAATAAATGTAATTTTCTTTTTTTCAGGAGCTTGCTTGTACTGTGAAGAAAGGAGAGTTAAGGAGGGCAGCCAGGTGGCTCAGTGGATTGAAAGCTAGGCCTAGAGACAAAAGGTTCTGTTTTCAAATCTACACTCAGACATTTCTTGGCTGTATGACCCTGGACAAGTCACTTAACTCCCACTGCCTAGCCCTATGTTGGCGATTGTATGGTATGCGTGCCAGATGCCTGATAACATTCCTCACATTCCCCACCCCTCTGCCCAGCAGTCCAATGGGAGTGCTTCCTCCCTCCCCTGTCCAGGGTAAGGTAGCATGAGGATGCTGATTGGGCACTCGGTCTCTAAAAGGTTCACCATCACTGTCCTAGTTCATACCACACCTCCCCCAGTATTGATTCTAAGATAGCAGATAAGGGTTACAAAAAAAGAAAGTCCAGCTCTCCTTCATAATATTCTACAAGGATCTAGAAAATATAGTAGATGAAATCTTGGTAGTGAAATTCAAGAAAAAGAATCAGTGAGACATTTTTCTAGCCCAAGTTGGAACCAGGTCCACAGGTTTATGGTGTGAGGGATGGGATCTAGGCAGTACTAGATCTAGTCTTCTATTTCAGGACCCAAACTAGCTCTGTTGCAACAATATCAGTTTAGTTAAAAAAGCTAGGGTGGATGAAGAGAATTAAATGGTAAGTCAGACATTGTCAGAAATAATTGAAATGGACTTTTTTAACAAACACATTATGTTCTGAAAGCAAGCAAACATTTATAGTCCTACAGCTCTTCACTAGAAGAGCTCCCTGATCCAGCATAAAATGGGCTGGCTTTGTGCAGGAAGTAGAAACAGATTCCAACTGGCAACTCTGGTGCCCATACCCCAGAGCTGGGTCAGAAATCCAGCCAGGCCTGAAGAGAGGGTATGTGCCCAGCTGGGATGGACCAGGGTATGATCAAAAAGGCCCGTGCCTAAGGTGGCATTTCAGGGCAAGGAGTAGCCAAGAGTCCTAGGCTAGAAGCAAGTACAGAATTGAGTAATGATTGTTTTAAAGTTTGTAAAGCACTTTTATATAATGTTATCTCATTTGATCCATACAACAATCCTGCCAGATAAGGTGCTCTTATTATTTCTAATTTACAGATGAGTAAACTGAGATTGAAAGACACTGAATGCCTTGCCCAGGGTCACACAGGGTCTAAGGGAGGAATGAAACACAAGCAGGCCTACTCCCTATTTACCGTCCCATGTATGAGTCATATTTGTTTATATTTGCACTTATTAATTTTCTATTTCTGCTGTATGCTTTTATATGTATTTGTTATCTCTCCCAATTAGAATACAAAATCATCACAAGCAGGGAGTCTTTCATTCTTTGTACTAGCAACCCTAGCACCTAGAACAGTGTCTGGCACATTACATGCCCTTAATAAATATTTGTTGTTTCCACAAAGTCAAAAGACCATCTCTATTAGCCCTAGTTCGAATAATTAGTTCTTTCTCATTTTTGTCTACAAATATAACAAAATAACATGGTTTTTCTTTTCCTTTCAAGTTTACAGGTCTTACCATTTGGATTAGATGATCCTAAAGGTCTGTTCCTGTTCTAAAATTCTTTGAGGCTATAAATCCTCAATAAATTCCTTTCCAGGTTGCACTCTGGACTTCTCCATCATGCCCCAGAAACTTCATCATGGAAGATCACTTCAGTTCTGGAATTCATACCTCAGAATTCCTGCTGGCCTCAAAGCCAGCTCCAGCCTCCCACCCCCCTCCCATAGCCAATGAGCAATTCTACTGGGTTTTACATGTGTCATTGATCCAGACCTATTTCCTTATTAATATTTGCACTAAGGCAATCATTTAGAGTCTACATCCCCAATCATATCCCCAATGAACCATGTGGTAAAACAGTTGTTTTTCTTCTGTGTTTCTACTCCCACAGTTCTTTCTCCAGATGTGGATAGCATCTTTCTTAAAAGTCCCTCAGAATTTTCCTGGAACATTGCATTGGTGCTAGTAGTACCACAGTGTATCCATCTCTGTGTACAATGTTCTTCTGGCTCTGCTCCTTTTGCTCTGCATCAGTTCCTGGAGGTCGTTCCAGTTCACATGGAAGTCTTTTTCCTTATGATCTCTTTGGGATATAAACTCAGTAGTGGTAAGGCTGGATCAAAGGGTAGGCAGGCTTTTAAAGCCCTTTGAGCATAGTTCCAAATTGCCCTACAGAATGGTTGGATCAATTCACAGCTCCACTAGCAATGCATTAATGACACAAATTATAATTTTGTACAATAAATTAAACAACTAATTAAAGGTAGACTGAAACTAAAATGTAAATAATCCTCCTGGCTGAAATTCACTAGAATTCAAATAATGAAAAACTGTACTATAATGACTCATCAGAATTGCTGAATATATAATAATAATAATAATAATGATAATGATAATAAATAACTCATAGTACATAATTGGTCAATTATTGAACCTCCACAAACAATCATCATGATGAAGATGTAAGTAATTAATTGATCTCATGCCTGGAATATTTTCTTTCTTCTCCTTGGTCTCCTGAGTTCCCTGACTTCCTTCAAGACTCAGAGCTCAAGTCCTACCTTCTGCAAGAGATTTCTCCCAGTTTCTCCCATTGCCAATGCTTTCTCTCTAAGATATATTCCATTTAAACTGTATATGGATCTTGTTTATGCCAGGTTGTTTACATGTTGTCTCTCCTATTATAATATGATTTCCTTAGAGGCAAGGACCATATATTTGTCTGCCTTTGTATCCCATGTTCTTGGTATAATGTATTTAGTAGGTATAGTATGTAATATAATTGCTTGAGAAATATGTGGTAACTCATTTTACAGTTCTTACTATATACACATCTACATATATATATGCATATATATTTTTTACAATCCCATCAGTACATATAAAATCTATCCTATTTTTACTCTAAATCAAGAGTTCTTAAACTTTTTTGTGTGTCACAAACCTTTTGGCAGTCTGATGAAGCCTATCTATGGACTTTTTTTTTTTTTAACTCTTACCTTCTGTCTTAGAATCTTATCAGTAAGGGCTAAGCAAATGGAGTTAATGACTTCCCCAGGGTCACAGAACTAGGAAGTGTTTAGGACCAAATGTGAACCCAGGTCCTCTAGACTCTAAGGCTGGCACTCTATCCATTGAGCCATGTCACTACTCTTTCTATTGACTCTCCATCAGAATAATGATTTAAAATGTATAAAATAAAATAATTAGGATTGCAAAGGGAATCAATTATATTGAAATATCATCAAAATATTTAAAAAACAAATTCATGCACCACAGATTACAAATTCTTACTCTACCTATAGCATAAACAAATCTCATACTTTCTGGTATCCTAATTGTGATAACAAACCAGGAAAACTCCGATCCCATCTACTGGCAAAACTATAGCAACACTGCCTAGGTCCTAGTATCCTAGGAGATATTTTTTCCCCCTATTCTTTACCCCCATCCACCCCTGCAATTTTTTCTGAGGACGCATCAGATATTTTGACAGCTGTCACTCTCAGAAATGGGGAACAGAGGAGCCCAAGCCAAGTCAGAAAAAGACCAAAAAGCAGCAGGTAGAGTAAAAGAAACCCCCACACAAAGAATCGAATACATTTCACAGAATGCCAATGTCGTTACTGCCATTCAAAACAAGACTCTTTTTTTAGTTACTATTGCTCTGATCCTCCTCTCACTTAGTGTCCAAGGAAGATGAGGATCTCAAATTACAGAGACAGATTGGGGAGGGGGAAAGAAGGAACGGGGGTGGGGAGAGGGAGAGGGAGAGGGAGAGGGAAAGGAAGAGAAAGAGAAAGAGAAAGAGAAAGAGAAAGAGAGAGAGAGAGAGAGAGAGAGAGAGAGAG
>NW_025379110.1:0-4889 GCF_016433145.1 Gracilinanus agilis
ACTGGTTGTGGCCCTATGCTCCTAGAATGGAGTCCCAGGATAAAAAATATATATATATATATATATATATATATATATATATATATATATTATCAGCTCTTCCAACCCCCTCCATCTGCAATTAATTTGGAGATAATCAAGTATAAAGACTTCCACTTTGGCCATTGTGAGGGGGAACTCACTACCTTTCTATGCAAGCCATATTACCTTTTCATGGCTCTCTAATCCTTAAGACATGAACCCCCCACCCCTTAAATGGAGATGAATTGTGTGGCTCTGCAATTTCCACCATTGTTTCTACTACTTTTTAGAATAAAAAGAATAAGGTTGTGGCAGAGGTAGTATCCTACAATGTAAAAGGGACTGGTTTTAGAAAGGGGAAAAAAACATTATTTAAAAACTTACCCCTACCAGTGATTACTTTTGCTAAGTGAATTAACTTCCCTGGCCTCAATTTCCTCTTATGTAAGATGTGTAGGTTGAACTAGATATTGTTTAAGGTGTTTTACCTTCCCTTAACTGCTATGTTCCTAATTCAGCTTACACATGACAGCCTTTAGAACTCTTGAAAAGATGAAATGAATACCTTTAGGTTCAATGGTACTTTTCTTTTTATGTGGAATTGTTGGGTCCCATCATATTATAATAAAGGTCTCACTCTTTCAAGTTTTATGCTTTTCTAAGTAAAAACATTCCTTTACCTCATACCAAGCACAATGTTGGTGAAGGAAAATGTATTAGATTTTTATTTGTTTAGCTAAATTGTCATGTAAACTAACGAATCTCATATTTTTTAATGGAAAGACATTCACACAACCCTTAATTGCTAAAGACTCAGAGTCATCTCCATAGTTCCCTGATAAGGGAATTTCTTAAAGACAGGAAATAGTTATCAGATCATTCTCATCATCTTAAAACTTTAGAACACAACAATTTCAGTGCTCAGAAAGTCATCCAATACCAGAGGAAAACATGCATGAATAATTTCAGATAATATACCAGAGAGGAGGACTTAGCCTAATTAGATTAGTAAGCAGCACACAACAATAAATGGATTCATCAGAATAGTTTTAACTGATTGTAGAGATTGCGAGGCAACATAAAAATGATGAAATAAGACTCATTTTGGAATTGGGACAGCTGCTAGATGTAGAAGAAAATAGGAAAGTAGAACTATGGTGTCATCATATTATTATTACATATTGGCTTACAGGCAGAAGCTGAATTTGATGTTACACTGTACATATATATGTGGGTGCATATATATTTATGATTGCTTTGCTAAAATAAGATGGTTTCAAATATATCATGTCTGAGACTTTTAGATAGAGTTGAAGAATAAGAAAAATGAGGTAGGACAGAGGGAAAATAATAAAAGTCCCTTTTTTAGACAATCATCTTTGCTTTATTACAGATAAGTATGTCTTGAAGTCATATAGAGACATAGACACCCATGATAAAGTAAAAATGATTATTAAGCCTTTGTTCTATGACTACGAGACATGGAAAATAATAACTCTCTGAAGAATTACAAATGAGGCTCACAACAGAGGGTAACAGAGAGGCATTTGCTTAGTGCTTGGAACAGGACGTAGTGAAGGTGGGGGAGGAAAGAGCAAGCACTTACTAAGCACCTATTATGTGCCAGACACCTTACAAATATCTCATTTGAACTAAGGATGGTGCTCTAGTAAGACCACAAGACAAAGAAGTCAACAGGTGAATATATAAGTAAACTATGTGGGCTGGTTCCATAGTGAGGGATAACAAAAGAGACAGCCTGACATCTTTTACTTACAATGGGAAGAAGAGCCTTGGTATGCTGGGAGGAAAACCTGCAACAAACTCATGAAAATATATGATAAGTCTGGTGAAAGGTAGGAGGCACAGATGAGTTTCATACTGTATTTTGAGAAGAAACACCAGAAATAATGTGATGACTCATATCCATTTGAATTTTGGAAGAATATTTAAAAAATTGTTGGTAGATACATTGTTAAGCTTCATTAGAGAAAGGAATTTCCTCATGGGTAATTTTCCCCATTGACAAAACTACGGATATGAACAAAACCCACCCTTTTTAAATAGATGTGATTAACTTATGGTTCACCATGGACAAAAATAAATCATTATTTAGAAGTCAAACTTCTGGTGATTAGACTTACTTAACCTTTCAAGATATTTCCTCATCTTTACAATGGGGGTAATATCTTCAGTAGTTTTCTTTAATTGCTTTAATTTTTTTAATTAACAAGCATTCATTTTCTCTAACTCTCATCTATAGCCCCAAAACTGAATAAAAAGGAAAGCAAATAATATTAGTGGTTCAGTTTTGTCTGACTCTGGTTAGAAGGTAATTTAAAGGGATGTCTGGGATTTTACTTAACCCAGGCTGGGCCAATGATCTTCTCAGGCTCAGAGAGCAAGATTGCTACACTCTGTCTCAGTTGACAACCACTCTGACTTCACTTAAAAGGTAACAGGTTTATTATAAGTTATTGATTAGAATAGTGTAAAGCAATGATTCCTAAAGTGGGCGCCACCGCCCCCTATTGGGTGCTGCAGAGATCCAGGAAGGTGGTGATTGCCACAGGTGTGTTTATCTTTCCTATTAATTGCTATTAAAATTTTTAAAAATTAATTTCTAGGGGGCTAAGTAACATTTTTTCTGGAAAGGGGGCGGTAGGACAAAAAAGTTTGGGAACCACTGGTATAAGGTATGTGGGCTAAGGGTTCCCTAATATTAATAAATACTACCTTTTCCCCACCTTCTGACTCTGCAAAGAGTCACTTCGGCCCTCAGCAGAGCAGAGGCTACACTAACTCCCTCACTGCCTCAATTTCCCCTTCTAATCTGACTTTCCTAGGCTAAGCCCACATGGATTATAGTCTCTAGTGAAAGTCACAGATGGTAGCGGAGTCAGGTACAGGTGCCAGGTGTGACCTAGTCACCTAGGTGAAGCTAGCACCCACCAAAGGCAACTAAGAAGTTCAGGTCACTGTCTCTCATAATTTCTGCTTGAGAATTCTCCAGATGCTGAATCAGATGTTTTTAGATTCTCATTTGCAAGATGAGACAATGAAGTTGAGAGTGACCAGAGCTTCACAGTGAGTATCTCAAATAGTACTTCAACTCAGATTTGGCTGAGTCCAAGATGTAATATTCTTTCTACCATTTGTACTGACTGGTCATGTAACAAAAACAGGATTCTTATAGGAAATATGTAGAGTTATATAATCTGTACCAGATCTGAGAGTATCCACATTAATGGGCTGAGGAATCATACCAAATATAGTTCTAGGATTATTTGAGTTTCTAATGTATTGTATATGTGCTTGTTTCCTTTTTTATTTTTTTTACTCATTTAATGACTTTTATACCTTTTGAGTCTTCAGCCTCATTTTTCATTTTGCACATTAAATTCTGCTTTGTAACAAAGAAAAATATTGATCAAAATACAAGGAACAGAGTAACTATGTGGCTATATAAATAATATTCTATTTTCATAGTCACTATCTAGTGAAATTTTTTTCTCTGAAACCAAGGCTGGTAAGGTTCAATTAATTTTTTTCCAACAGCATTTTTAGTGCTGTCTTAATTTAATTTTTAGTAGTCACCATATTTTGTATTCTTGGTGTTACCATATTTTTTTTATTAATTCACATAATTCTTCACAAGTTAGCCTGGATTTCTAATGCTTATTGCTTAAGCTTTTGAATATAGATGGAATGTTTTCTTCCTCTCTACCCTTAAAGGGAGACATCCTCCTTAATCTTTAGGACAAGCCAAGGGATCTGATATAATTTTTCTACCAGTGCCTATTATATATGCTGAAACTAACTAAAAAAATGCTTAGTTTTTATTACACCCAGATCTAGAATGCTATTCCTCTCAATTCTTCTGTAAATTCTTTATGAGGCCAGTTGAGGATCCATAACCTTTTGTGGCACAAATGGTTTTTATTTTCATGGGAGTTGATTCAAATCAGTTCTGAGCCCTTCATTAGCTGCATGATCCTGGGAAAGTCACTCAACCTCTGTGGACCTAACTTATCTCATATATAAAAAATAAGTTCAGCCAGATTATTTCTGAAGTCATTTTGACCTTTGATCTAGGCTTCCTTTTTGTTTTAAATCTGGTTCTTAACAATGTCCCCAAATTGCTTTAATTCATCAGAGATTTATTAGGCACACTTAACAGGCACAGTGTATATACATAATAAACAAAGAACCAGGAACCCACCCTCAAGGAACTAACAATATTATCAATACAAACTGAGATTATAGATTTATATCTAGAAGAGAATTGAATTATCTCTTCCTTCTTCTTTTAGAAAGAAACTGAGATGCTTAAAGTTTAAAAGCCTGCCAAGAATTTTATAGGTAGTAAGTGGCAAGTGTAAGATTTAAAAAAGGTACTATGATTAAAAATCCTTTGTTCTTTCCACAATGGTACAAAACTTTTATCCATTAATGATCCTTCTGTGTTGATTAATATAACTTCTTGAAACTTTTGTCAATAAAGCACAGTGTCTAGTATAGTCTAAAAAATTGACAATATAGATCTATACACATACATATAGACAGGAATAGATAGAAATAATAAGAAATTATTGTTCTGTTGTGTTCAAATCTTTGTGATCCTATTTGTTTTGTTGTTGTTTTTGTTTTATTTAGTTTTTGTTTTGACAAAGATAATGGAAGGTTTGCTATTTCCATCTCCAACTTATTTTACAAAGGAGGAAATAGAGACCAAAAAGGTTAAATAACTGGCCCAGGGTCACATAGGTTGTGTCTCAGAGCAATTATGAACTCAGGTCTTCTTGACTTCATGCCCAGAAGTCTATCCATTGGGCCACACACACACACACACACACACACATATATAT
>NW_025379111.1:0-1431 GCF_016433145.1 Gracilinanus agilis
GAGCCTGCAGCAGTTCATTTTGGGCTGAGGAAAATGCTTTAAAATATCTTTTTATGTCACTAAATTTTCCTATTGTTCTGTATTTGTTCTTTTCCCTCGGAAATAACAGCCCCAAAAGTCTACTTCCTTGTCTTCCTCTCATTTTGCAAATCAGGAAACAGAGTCCCCAGGTGGACTGGCCCAAGGTTGAATGGGAAGGAAGTTGTAGAGGGCTCTCTCCACTCTATACCCTGACTCTGAAGAAGAAAGATGAGGCTCAGAGGCTTTGGCACTCAAAGGGATCCACAATATCATCTGGTCCAATGCCATCATTTCACAAGGGAAGAAACTGAGGCCTAGAACAATGACTTTTAACATCATTAAGGCTCTTTCCACACATTACTCATTTGAATCTCCCAATGACCCTGTGAGGGAGGTAATAAAGATATTATTATCTCCATTTTCTAGTCAAGGAAACAGACTGAGAGATCAATTGATTTGTGTGGGGTCACACAGCTAATCCATGGCTGAGGCAGGATTTGAACCTAGGTCTTTCCAGTTCCAAGGAGGCCCAACAAGTTCATGTTTTCTAACCTCTACCAAGCCCTCACTGCTACACAGCAATTCTTTTCTTCTTTCTTCAGTCTTTCCTCATTTCCCACAGCGGTTATTTTCTCTCTTCAAGCTGCCTATACTTTCCCTTCTCCTCTCAATAAGAAGATCTTGCCTCCTGATTTGCTGAGGAAATCAAAATCATTCATTGAGGGCCTAACAGGTGCTTGGAGCAGAAGGAAGGATCTAGTGGGAGGAGTTGGTGTCTAGAATTAGACACCAAGGAATGTTGAGATGGGAGAAGATTGGAAAATGAGGGGATGCCCTTCAATTGGGAAATAGCTGAACAAATTGTGGTATCTGCTGGTGATGGAATACTATTGTGCTCAAAGGAATAATGAACTGGAGGAATTCCATGTGAACTGGAAAGACCTCCAGGAATTGATGCAGAATGAAAGGAGCAGAACCAGGAGAACCTTGTACACAGAGACAGATATACTGTGGTACGATCGAAAATAACAGACTTCTCTACTAGTAGCAATGCAATGATCCAGGACAATTCTGAGAGACTTATGAGAAAGAACTGTGGGAGCAGAAACACAGAAGAAAAACAACTGCTTGATCACATGAGCTGATGGGGATGTTATTGGGGATGTAGACACTAAACGATAACTCTAGTCCAACTATCAATAATATGGAAATAGGTCTTGATCAATGATTCATGTAAAACCCAGTGGAATTGCGCATTGGCTATGGGAGAGGGGTGGGAGGAGGGGAGGGAAAGAACATGAATCATGTAACCATGGAAAAAATTTCTTAATTAATGAATTGAATATATATGTATATGAATATGTGTGTGTATATATATACATATATGTGGAAAGAGAGAGAGAGAGAGAG
>NW_025379112.1:0-8950 GCF_016433145.1 Gracilinanus agilis
ATTGGCTAAAATGAAAGAAGGGGAGAGTAATGAATGTTGGAGGGGATATGGCAAAATTGGGACATTGATGCATTGCTGGTGGAGTTGTGAAATGATCCGGCCATTCTGGCTGTCAATTTGGAATTATGCCCAAAGGACTATAAAAGATTGCCTGCCCTTTGATCCAGCCATACCATTGCTGGGTTTGTACCCCAAAGAGATCATAGATAAACAGACTTGTACGAAAATATTTATAGCTGTGCTTTTTGTAGCGGCAAAAAACTGGAAAATGAGGGTATGTCCTTCAATTGGGGAATGGCTGAACAAATTGTGGTATATGCTGGTGATGGAATACTATTGTGCTAAAAGGAATAATAAACTGGAGGAATTCCATGCAAATTGGAGAGACCTCCCGGAAGTGATGCAGAGCGAAAGGAGCAGAGCCAGAAGAACATTGTACACAGAGACTGATATACTATGGTAAAATCAAATGTTATGGGCTCCTGTACCAGCAGCACTGCAATGACACAAGACAGCTCTGAGGGATTTATGGTAAAGAACGCTACCCACATTCAGAGGAAGGACTGCAGGAGAGGAAACATATAAGATAAATGATTGCTTGAATGCATGGGCTGAGGCGGACATGAATGGGAAATAGACCCTGAACAAGGACACATGTTACAACCAGTGGAAATGTGCGTTGGCCATGGGTTGGGGGAGAGTGGGGGGAGAAGGGGAAAGTAGGGCCATAATGTATGTAAACAGGTTAAAAACAAATATTAATAAATGTCTAATAAAAAATAAAAATATTATACCTATATTCATTAATGAAATTGGCCTATAATTTTCTTTCAGTTTTTGTTCTTTCTGGCTTAGGAAACAATACCATATTATTTTCATAAAAAGAATTTGGTAGGATTCCTCCTATATCTATATCCCCAAACAGTTTATGCAGTACTAGAAGGAATTATTTTTTAAATATTTGGTAGAATTAACTTGTAAATCCATCTGCCCCTAAGGATTATTTTCTTATGAAGTTCATTGATGCCTTGTTCAATTTATTTTTCTGACATGGGTTTATTTAAGAATTGTCTTTCCGGGGCAGCTGGGTAGCTCAGTGGAGTGAAAGTCAGGCCTAGAGATAGGAGGTCCTAGGTTCAAACCCAGCCTCAGCCACTTCCCAGCTGTGTGACCCTGGGCAAGTCACTTGACCCCCATTGCCCACCCTTACCAATCTTCCACCTATGAGACAATACCTGGAAGTACAAGGGTTTAAAAAAAAAAGAATTGTCTTCCCTCTTTTGCTAATCTGGACAATTTGTATTTTTGTAAATATTTATCTATTTCACTTAGACCATCAGATTTATTGGCATATAATTGGGTAAAATATCTCCTAATGATTATTTTAATTTCTTTAATTTAATTACTTTAATTTCTTCTTCATTGGTGGTGAGTTCACCCTTTTCATTTTTTGAATATTAAATAATTTTATTGGCTAATATTTAATGAAATAGATAAAAATAAATAAAAACACCTTGACAAGTTACATCATTGGTAGAGGAGAAGGAAGAGTCAATAATTCTGATGTTCTAAACCTTGTTGGTAATAGTTGTCATTCACAGTTGATAATCATACAATATTGTTGTTATTGTGTACAATTTCTTCCAGGTGCTTCTCACTTCACTTTGTATCACTTCATAGAAGTTTTTCCAGATTTTTTGTGATCATCTTCTTTGCTTTAAATTCTCTTCTCAATACTCTGTTTTATACTGCCTCAATCAATCCTGACACAGCTTCTTCTTCCTGCTTAGTTATTCACCATATACGTTCAGTGTTTGCCCAATATATACACTTATAGTTGGAAGGAAACGCACAGGTCATCTAGTCCACCTCCTGCGTTTTTTTTAAATAATTTTTATTTTTTAGAAAAGTTATCCTAGTCCATGATTCATGTTCTTACTTTCCCCTTCACCCCCTGCCCCCCCCCCCATAGCCGATGCACATTTCCTCTGGTTTTAACATATGTCATCAATCAAGACTTATTTCCAAATTGTTGATAGTTGCATTGCTGTGATAGTTTCGAGTCTACATCCCCAATTATGTCCTCCTCAACCCATGTGTTCAAGCAGTTGCTTTTCTTCTGTCTTTCCTCTCCTGTAGTTCTTCTCTGAACGTGGGTAGCATTCTTTTCTATAAGTCCCTCAGAATTGTTATGGATCATTGCATTGCCGTTAGTAAAGAATTCCATTACACTCTATTTTACCACAGTGTATTGGTCTCTATGTACAATGTTCTTTTGGCTCTTCTCCTTTCACTCTGCATCAATTTATGGAGGTCTTTCTAGTTTACATGGAATTCCTCCAGTTTATTACTCCTTTGAGCACACTAATATTCTATCACCAGCATATACCACAATTTATTCAGCTATTCCCCAATAGAAGAGCATACCATCATTTTCCAGGGCTTTGCCACCACAAAAAGCACGGCTGTAAATAATTTCGTACAAGTCTGTTTATCTATGATCTCTTTTGAGTACAAACCCAACAATGGTATGGCTGGATCAAAAGGCAGGCAATCTTTTATAGCCCTTTGAGCATAGTTCCAAATTGCCATCCCAGAATGGTTGGATCAGTCCACAACTCCACCAGCAATGCATGAATGTCCCAATTTGGCCACATCTTCTCCAACATTCATTACTTTCCACTACTCTCATTGTAGCCAGTCTGCTAGGTGTGAGGTGATACCACAGAGTTGTTTTGATTTGCATTTCTCTAATTATTAGAGATTTAGAACATTCTCATGTGCTTACTAATAGTTTTGATTTCTTTATCTGAAAATTGCTTATTCATGTCCCTTGCCCATTTATCAATTAGGGAATGACTTGATTTTTTATACAATTGATTTAACTCCTTGTATATTTGAGTAATTAGACCCCATCGGAGTTTTTTGTCATAAAGATTTTTTTCCCAATTTGTTGTTTCCCTTCTGATTGTTTTTGTTTGTACAAAAGCTTTTTAGCTTAATATAATCAAAATCATTTATTTTACATTTTGTAATTTTCTCTAACTCTTGATTGGTTTTAAAATCTTTCCTTTTCCAGAGATTTGATAAGTATACCATTCTGTGTTCACTTAATTTATTTATAGTTTCCCTCTTTATATTCAGGTCATTCACCCATTCTGAATTTATCTTGGTGTAGGGTGTGAGGTGTTGGTCTAAATCTAATCTCTCCCATATTGTTTCCCAATTTTCCCAGCAGTTTTTGTCAAACAGTGGATTTTTGTCCCGAAAGTTGGGCTCTTTGGGTTTATCATACACTGTCTTGCTAATGTCAATTCCACTGATCCTCCCTTCTGTCTCTTAGCCAGTACAATATTGTTTTGATGACCACTGCTTTATAGTACAGGTTAATATCTGCTAGGCCACCTTCCTTTACATTTTTTTCATTATTTCCCTTGATATTCTTGATCATTTTTTCTTCCAAATGAACTTTGTTATAGTTTTTTCTCATTCAGTAAAGAAGTTTTTTGGTAGTTTGATAGGTATGGCACTAAATAAATATATTAATTTGGATAGAATAGTCATTTTTTATATTAGCTCATCCTACCCATGAGCAATCAATGGCTTTCCAATTGTTTAGATCCAATTTTATTTGTTTGGAAAGTGTTTTGTAGTTGTTTTCGTATAATTGCTGTGTTTGTTTTGGTAGATAGATTCCCAAGTATTATATATTGTCTAGGGTGATTTTAAATGGTGTTTCTCTTTCTACCTCTTGCTGCTCTAATGTGTTGGAAATGTATAGAAATGCTGATGTTTAATGTGCATTTATTTTGTATCCTGCAACTGTGCTAAAGTTGTTGATTATTTCTACTAGATTTTTAGTTGATTCTCTAGGATTTTTTAAGTAGACCATCATATCATCTGCAAAGAGTGATAGCTTAGTCTTCTCATTGCCTATTGTAATGCCTTCAATTTCTTTTTCTTCTCTAATTGCTACTGCTAGTGTTTCTAGGACAATATTAAATAATAGAGGTGATAATGGGCATCCTTGTTTCATGCCTGATCTTACTAGGAAGGTTTCTAATTTATCCCCATTGAATGTGATGCTTGTTGATGGTTTTAGGTATATATTGTTTATTATTTTTAGGAAAGGTCCTTCTATTCTTATACTTTCCAGTGTTTTCAATAGGAATGGGTGCTATATTTTGCCAAAAGCTTTTTCCAGCATCTATTCAGATAATCATGTGGTTTTTGTTTGTTAGCTTGTAGATATGTTCACACCCTTTTCATTTTTGATGATGATTTTTTTGATTTTCTTTTTTCATTTTTTAAATCCAATCAATAAACACTTTATTTTTTTGTTTTTTTCCCCATAATACCAACACCATCTTATTTATTAGCTCAATGGTGTTCTTTCTTTCAATTTTATTAGTTTCTACATTAATTTTTAGGACTTCCAATTTAGTCTTTAAATTGGATTTTAAATTTGTACTTTTTCTAGTTTTTTTTAGTTGCATGCCCAATTCATTCATGTGTATATTCTCAATTTTATTGAAGTAAGCCAATCTTTTAGAGATGGAGTGCTGGGCACTGTCCCCAAACCCACTTCCAAGACCAAGTGCTTTCCTCCACTAGAGACCTAGTGGCATACCTCAACAATTGTCTCATGAAGTCATTAAATGCTAGTTGTTAATTCTAATTTTTATAAATGTTTTTCTTCCATCAGCTTTTGAGCCTCCTTTTTAATATAGCCAAATTCTTCTTGCATTGCTTTCATTTTGCTTCCACATTTTTCCTTTGCCTCTCTTAATTGATTTTTGACATCCTTTATGAGCTTTTCCAGAATCTGAGTCAAATTCACATTTTTCTTTTGGATGTTGTGTGTGTTTGCTTTGCTTTCACTAATCCCTTCTCTATCTGTGCCCTAAGAACTTAACTTTGAATATGGAATTTCAGTTAATATCTTTGGGAAACTTATGAAATTCTTAATTTATTAAAGCTATGTTTTTGAACCAATATTCACTGGTGTTTACTCTATATGACTAAATGTCCAAATTATAAGTATTTTTTATGAAATATCAACAAAATGACCTAATCCTTATTAAAACATGAGAAAATAACAATGACATATCCTTGATTTGGAATTTTGCTATTTGAGAAAAGACTTTGGGTCCTTTAATCTGCTCTTATTCTAAGCTTTGATTTTAGATACAGTTATCTGACCTCTCCTATGGCCACTAATTCAATATCTGAATAAAATGCCATGTATTCCTATAGACTAAGTATCAACGGTTTATCTTTGTCTCTGGGTATATTGAGGGAATGATATTTTGAAGGTGAATGTAGGATTCTCTTGACTTAATTTCCCAATTATATAAACAAGGATATTTTTCCTCCTATCTGATTCTGTCTATTATACTCTCAGGCACATAATTGGCCTAATAAGCTGCTGATAATAACCCATACTTGAGGGCAGAACTGAGGTATAGTATTGTTGCTCTGTCTCATTCTTTTTCCTTGTATAGCAAATTTCATTGATAGTGGCAAATATACAATGATGCCTCAATTTTACAGTGAAAAAGATAAGAACCTCTGGGGACTTTTAACTAAATATTATATGCTAGTCAGTGAGAATAACTCTAAATTATAATTTAAATTGCTAATAATAGAGACCATTCAATATATAACCTTGTTGAAAATAAAGAAAACTCTTTCTTTACCTTGATTGAAAGCATATTTATTTCATAGGAGATTAATCCTACAATATCTTTTCTCATGAATGATAGTCATAATGTCCTCCTGGGGGGATTAATTAGAATCAGATTTAGATGAAGATAGATAAAGATAAAGGAATCAGACTTAAATATAAATGTGAAAAATAAATTAAATTGCACATACAATTTTGTGGAGCAACAAGATAAGTCTGGGTACACCATTGGCTCTCAAATACTAATGACTTTCATGGAATGTACTTTGACTTATACAGGTTTGATTTTGTATGAGTTCTAATTCTGAAATAAAGACCAATGCACTTGAAGAGCTCATTTTACAAAGCAATAATCTTATAAAATATAAGTTTTGGTTAAACAAAACATCAGAAACACCAAGGACTTAAATTCATTGAATTTTCAGTTGTGCATTCCTAATTTAATGTAACTAAATTATATTAAAATTTGCTTTGTAAAGGCTATATCAGGAATACCTAGGAACCTACATAGCAGTCCTTCCATAAAGACTCACTTTTAGAGCTGCCATCAACTATGACCTACTCAAGAACAAGATCAAAATACCTAAAACATATAAAACTTAACTGAAGATAAATTGATAATTGGGAATGGGCTACTAGAGTACAACAATACTTAATTATTGGATTACCTGTAAGACACGTACATTCTACCTTTCTTATGGGCTTTTTTTTGGGGGGGGTAAAGTTAACTTGCTGAAGGGGACAGCTCCTAACAGATTTTGTTAATGTGCTAATAGTTGGAAGCAAGGCTATGGAACTGCACTGAAGCATTCCTAAGTCATGGGAGCCTATTTCTGCCAAATCAACTTTTTATGGGCCACTAGAAATACTCAAACCTCTCACCTTTCTTATTAGAAAGAAATGATCAGGGGTCATCTGGGTAGCTCAGTGGAATGAGAGTCAAGCCTAGAGATGGGAGGTCCTAGGTTCAAATCTGGCCTCAGCCACTTCCCAGCTGTGTAAACCTGGGCAAGTCACTTGATTCCCACTGCCTATCCTTACCACTCTTCTGCCTTGGAGCCAATACACAGTGTTGACTCCAAGATGGAAGGTAAGGGTTTAAAAAAGAAAGAAAAAAAGAAATGATCAGCTTGCCAGCTAAAAAACAAAAAACAAACAAACAAAAAAAACACCATTATCAGGTAGGTATGTCTGATATGAGATGTAGAATGAGAAGAAAATCTAAGGTTCTTATTTCATAGATGGAGTCTAATATAATTATCAAAACAGAAATCAATGCCTTAATCAAAGCTATCATGCAAAGTGTAATTAGTGAAGTTATCTACTTATTACAAAAGTGAATTGATTAAAACTAGGAAAGTGATTGTAT
Organism: Gracilinanus agilis; assembly: GCF_016433145.1. Taxonomy (NCBI): domain Eukaryota; kingdom Metazoa; phylum Chordata; class Mammalia; order Didelphimorphia; family Didelphidae; genus Gracilinanus; species Gracilinanus agilis. Next base: position 7,056 of record NW_025379112.1, read on the forward strand.
ACATTAATGACAATTTTATGAAATTGATTGATTGTAAAAGGTAGCCATTCTGAACAAGATAATGACCCAGGACAATTCTAAGGGACATATGAAGAAAAATGTTATTCATCTTCAGAGAGAAAACTGATGACTTCTTAATGTAGAGTGAATAATATATATTTTAATTGCTATTATTCTTGTTTTATTTTTGTCTATTTTCTTTTGCAACATGGGTAATATGGAAATATATATATGCATATATATCATCACTTCACATGCATTATCAATATCAAATTATTTGCCTTCCCAAGGAGGGGTGAGAAATTTAGAATTCAAAATTTTTTCAATGATTATTAATTTTTTACCTATATTTAGGAAATATTTAAGAAAATGAGATATAGTAAGGAAAAATGTGATCCTATCAGAAACTCTAAATTCTTATTTGCTATTCTTGGGAAGTCCTTTCAGATGGTTACTACCAACACTCTGGAGGTGGATAGTATGACTTTTTCCTTCTAAAGTCTTTTGAGTTTTCCCATTTCTCCTTCACTCTTCATCTCACTATCACTAAAGTGTTTGTAACCATGTATCTAGATATCATGTTGCATTCCTTCTGTAGCATATAAGTTCTTATGGTACGAGAAGTTTTGTTTTCATCTTCATATTATTAATTGTTAAATCCTCTATGTGGCAGGTACTTAACAAATATTTGCCCCATTATACTGAATTGAAATGAATCAAGTAAATTAAAAAAAATTAAGGCTCTGTAGCACTTGAGATACAATTGTGGAGAAATTGAGAAGGGAGGAAAACCTTATGAGAGAGGGATCTTTTTAGGCTCCTCAATTGATAACCTTGGCTCCTACTTACTCCTCTATATGTAAGAAAAATAAATTAATATAGAGTGATAAAATTAAAAATATCATGGTTTCAAAGGGTTTATTGAAATCCATTTAGAAAAATGAGGCCACGTGCCTGTTGAGTTATTTTAAATAACTCTCATCCTCCTGCTGCTCCACGCAGGATAAGGTAAGATAATTAACCTGACAAACTAAATAATTCCCTTAGGTCCCTGGTTTAACCCAAGCAGAGCTAACTAGTACTCAATTGAAAAAAGGCCAACCCTTGAGCCAGCCAGGCCCAAAGGCCCCAGAGACATATGAAGCAAAAGTTTCAGTCACAGAGTCTCTTTTGAAGGGGAAATTCCTTAAGAGAAGTTCAGAAAGATTTAGTCTTTACACTCACCATGTGGAATTCCAAAGGAAAGGTTTAAGAACAATCTCACCAGCTCCAGAGTCCCTCCAAGTCCCAGTCACGAACCAGAAGGGCTCCTTCAATATCGGCATGGGACCCAGGGTCTCTCTCTGGATGCCCCAAACTCCAGAAGTTTTCTAGGTCCAGGGGAAGTCCTTTCTGCTTCCTGAAAGGAGCAGCCTGCCTTGGACTTTCCTCTAGATCTTCAATTAACATAGATATGTGCCCAGTTCCACTATGAAAAGCATTGGGTGGTACTTAATCTTTTCATCCATGGAATTCCACAGACCAGTGGAATTTATACCCCCAAACTCAATGAATTATTTCATTCTTGATCTACCCATTACCCCTTCCCTCCTGTAACCTCTGTTGTCAAAAGGGTATAAAAGTCCTAAAACTCATCTACTCAGGGAGGCAGTGTTCCACCTGCACACTTTCTCCCAGCTTTTGAACATGGCTTCTAAGTTAATAAATTTATCTTTTTATTTTTAAGATAATTTTGGAGTCTTGCATTCTTACAAAGGATAACCTGTCCTGAACCTGGGGTTTCACCTCAAAGCTCTCACACAACAATATTATGTCCCATTACAAGATAACCATTTTGAGATGAATTTGAAAATTATAGAGGATGTCAATGGCACCCCCCCATATATATATATATA